>NC_134710.1:374181076-374236076 GCF_043290135.1 Rhipicephalus microplus | reverse complement strand
GAGGCGCAGAACAGCGACACCCAAATACAAGGAGAAGATAGGAAAGATGGACATGGTCGCAGGAGTCCGAGGAAGGGGCACCACTCAGCGAGAGCTCACGTCGGCGGCAGGAGATGGCGTAGGACCAACCCAGTCGGCCAGAGCTGCGCTGTCGTCGGAGATTGTGGGGGCACAACCGGTGGGCACGAAACCCAGTCGAGCCAGTCCGACGTCGCGAAGCCCATTCACTTAGGACATTCAGGAAGTCGCAATCCTGTCGGACGTCATTATCGTTGACATGACCAGCCGTACGCTTTTTCCTTTGGACGAGCAAAAGGAACGCGCAGCCAGAGCAGCACACAGGGGCAGCGGGGACGTGTGCTTCCATCTCCCCAATGGAACAATTACGCTGCTCGCGCGTAATGTCAGGCGTCATCTGAATAAACTTTACCCGCGCTCGCATGCCTGCTTCGCGGACATGTTCGCACATTTCGCTCGATCGCACTGTCCGGGCCGCGTGTTTCGCTATCATACCTCAAGAGATGTATGGGGAAAATGCGGCGCCGCTATTGGCTGAAGGTGGTCACGTGATATGAACGAGCTTCCGGTTTTTTGCTTATTTTTGTATTTTTTTCCAGCAAGATGCCGGCACCCGCAGAGTGTTTTTGCGAAGCTGGTTGAAGCCGTACGCCGTAGAAATTCGTTTTTTTTTGCTCACATGTGTTACGCGCGATTGTGCAGGTCGTTTTACGATGAACGCAGTGGTGTTTAACATCAATCCGGGAGTGTGTAGTGCATGCCCCTTTGGCCTGCGATCGTGTGTTTGAAGCCCCGAATGTACGAAGCCCCGCTCCGTACAGATTGAGCCGCCCATGCGCCACAGACATGACGGACGCCGGAATATTCGGGCTTTTTGCTGCCAAATGTTTTCGCGGCTGTTGGCAAATGTATACGCGGATCGTTTTACGATGGACGCCGTGGTGTATGCGCGGATTGTGTTGCGATGGACGACGTGGTGCATGTAAATCCGGGAAGCGTATGATGGGGGGCTAGTTGGTAATACATTAGGAGGACAATTAAACTGCGCTAAAAATGAGACACGACAACGAACTGGATCTGCGATCGTCCTGTCCAGTTCGTTCCCGTGTCTCGTTTTTAGCGAAGTTTAATTTTCTTAAAAGTAAATCCGGGAGTTTGTGCATGCCCCTTTGGTGTGATGTTTATCCTGAGATCGTGTGTTTGCCATGACGCAAGAAACCCTATAGGACTTGCTTTTGCTCGCATATGAATGCAATGTTATTTAAGTATGGTGGGAAAAAAAATGACGGGAGGCGATTCTTCACCTCGGCTCGATGTCATTGCAATTAACTTGATACTATAGAAATGTAAAAAAAAAGAATTATGTTTCGGGAATAGCGTCATTTGGAACGTCTAAGATGCTTCTGGTAAGTGTACCTCATTTAATCAGTGCTATGTTTATTCGGCGCTATGCATTTAATTGGTGCATCATGTTAATCGGCGCTATGACTTGAGCATGTTATAGACACCTCACATCTCCGCGTGCAATGCATCCGTCACCGTGAATGAGGAATGCATTACCAAGTAGTAACATCAATAAGTTGCCCATCAGAACCGTAGTGTCCAAATGAAAAAAAGGATAGAAGTACATTTAAGGGCTTGTTTTCTTTGTTAGACGCAATAATAATGATATCGAACAGACAATCATGCCAAACAAAAGTGCATTTAAGGTCTTGTTTTTTGTTAGACACAATATTAATGAGATATAACGGACGATCGTGCCAAATGGCGCGATAGTCTGTTAGATCTCATTAATAATGTGTCTCACAAAGAAAACAAGCCCTGAAATTTACTTCTTTCCTTCATTCATAGCGAGGGTCTTGTTCTGACAAACTGGGTGCCTTTAGGTAGTATACAGATTTTATTGGTCAGCTACCAACTCATAAGCTCACAGACTACGTGATACCAAACAGACGCAAAAAAAGATTTCCACACTCCTCCTCATGGCCACTGGCCACGCTCCCACATTTAATTTACATATACCACATTATGTGGACGGGGAGATGGCCACCGTGGTAACTAACTCAGTTCGTAGAGTATCGGACGTGTTATTCGAAGGTTGCAAATTTGGTCCCTGCCCACGGCAAGTTATCTTTTAGTCCAATTCTCCTTCTTCACATTTACATTACGAAACCAAAACAGGGCATATTGTGAAACGAAGGACATTTAACAAGCTTGGAAACGTGGGCACAAAAAGTGCCTGGGGAAAGGGTGCCTGGGGAACAATTGGCAGACGGCGATTCACGAAATCATGTGCCTGGAGAATGTACCCACATTTTGTAAAGTCCTGCATTGTCGAATCTGATACAACATGGTGGGAAGTTGGAACATGTTTGCTGTGAGAAATGTCTAAATATGCGCCTCTCCACAACTGCCCCCAAGCCTCCAGGAATTACACACATGAATGGTGCTCATACCAAGTGGATTCACAGAGCCGAAAGAATGACATATGTCATGGTATTTGAGCACTTGCTCTTCTTAATATTGCAATGTACAAGGCTCGCTAATGACAACATGACAATGCACAATCCCATGCCCACCCCAAAAAGCGTTTGTTTTTCATTTACACTCGTCTAACAGAAAAGTACACTGTTCATACAGATGCAATTATTACTTGCCCAACAAAACATACTTTTTAACTAGAAAAAAAAAACAATGACAGCACACACTTTTCTTAACCCGAAAACAACACCACCTGGAGCCTTTTTGACATGTAAACTTTCTGCTATTTGCCTTCATATTAGATTTCCTATTCAAGTGCATACTGTTTCTAGTTTTTCATCAGGCTAGCTTATTGCACCACTGAGTAGATTGCTAGTACAATATTGTTTACTAAATGCTCAATACTTCATTATAGATGTGCTGTTAAACGTATAACAGCTCCTTGATGCAGGCCAAAAGATTATTGAAATTGCTTCAGTAAGCTATTACCATCTGTTATTACAAAATAACCATCTGTTTAAGAAGTAGGTAATAAGTTATAAGGATGCTATAGTAATTTTTCTCAGAAAATGTTGACAAACTTTGAACAAAATGAATCAGGATGATTAGCAGGTCAGTTAAGCTCTCCATTGAATAAATTATGATACATTTGGCAATTCTTGGCACTAACCAGTTTACTCAAGAGACATATGTATATTAAGGGGGGGGGGGGGTTGAAGTTTGCATTACTCATATCATGCCTTTTAAAAGGCATTTGTATCTCACAGAGATAACAAGGTGCTTTAAAATTCTCATGGCATGACGAACAGTCAGTACGCATTAAGAATGCTTCCAGATTTCATATATTTATGTTACCTGTAATGAATTGGACATTAATATTTCAGGAGAGACAAGTCGGTATTAGCACTATAATATCAGAGTTGAGCTAGTTTGTTTCTATTCCTGGTTTAGAGACAGGGCATGCAAACATGGACACCTAAGAGAAATAAAGGTGCCACAACTGCCAACTAACAACTGAAAACATGCACAGCAGCAGAAAAGAAAGCAGACATGCGAACTTGCCTGCACATATCTGATGTGTCCGTGTTTGCATGTCGCATATTTTAACTTTGCTCTGGTGATAACTATGAACCAGTGGCCAATATTTTAACCTGTACATTTTAGTTCAGTTCAAGCACTTGGTCAGATATCAATTGCTTCAGTGCTAAAATGCTGCTCAAGTCTTTTTTTTCTAAGAACTATGAAATATGAAAGCATTTCTTATGAAGCGTTTGTAGATAAACTGCAAATAATCCATAACTTTCTACCTTTCTTGGGAGCCCTTACAGGGTAAAGTATTAAGCATTAAGCTAAGTGCATTTTAATAAAGTAACAAAGCTTTCACACGTCTCATTTATACGGCTAGATACACATACATTCATAAATTTACTGAATAAGTTGTGTTCCTAAGTTGTCCTATGTCTAAATAGATATTGTCAATAGTTGTCCTATGCCTCAAAAGACAAAACTTACTTTTCACCGACTCTAAGGTAAGCTAGGGTATCTTCACGTGCAAAATCATGTACTTTGTCTTTTTGTAAATACCATGCTCTTATTACTGCTTCGGTTGCTAAATAACTGAGACATTTTTGTGGGTGTGACCAATTCATTTGGTAGTATCCTTGCCGTGAATAATGGTGGGTGTTGGGCAAAACAATATAAATGAGTCTCGAAACAAACTGGATTTTGAACAAGTTTATTTGATGAAAAATGCATTTATTTCATTGCAATAAAAACTGTTATGTGTGACATCATTATTTATTGCAATAGGGGAAACAGCGTGAAAAGACACTTGAGGGGAAAGGAGGGAGCCTTGGTGTTACATCACGGTATGTTCTGAAATCTAATGTTAAATGGAATTTCCAGTGGAGCCTCCTGGCTCTCTTCTGAAAATGAAAATAGGATCAAGACAAAGGCAATTAAAAGAAAACAGCAGACTGCAGGGTCTTTCTAAGCTTTAACAGCATGAAAAACTTTGTAAGATATTCCTCTTTGACCATCTTTACAAACAAGCGAATTTATTTTTTCATGTCATTGCTGGCAGTTATTTTCACGCCTACCGATACGAATGGAACGTGTTTCCTTCTGAACTATTTTTATTAATAAGTAAACCTCTCCACGAAAGTGGCACACATTACAACTTGCAGTTCCAAAATTTCGTGAGGCAAAGCCTACAGCAGGCGTTATACTAGTGTTAATGATCAATACCAGACTATTCATCGCTTTATCAAACTGTAAATGCAGGCTGTTAAATTATACCTTAATTTTATAAGTAAGTGTTCACTTTGACTGTGCAATACTTTCATAGTTAACTAGTACACTACAGTCACGCACGGCATAGGACCATTCAGGTTGGCTCAACAGAAAGCAGCAGTTTTGAACCAACTGTGTAATGAGCTTAAAGATAACAGCAGGCAGTGAGCTACGGTAACACCAACAACATATAAGCCCTTGAGAGGTATCTATCGGTGCATTTTGTTGAACTGGCGAAATGTCAAAATGTGGATGAAAAAAAAAATCCGGCTTCGATTTCTCACACACTGAGCTTCCTTTCTTAGTAAGGATGACAGCTGCAGGCAATATTGCCACTAAAACTGTCTATTTTGAGCTTATAACTTACACGGCAAAAAGTTATTTTTGTGTGTGCAGAAATCACATGGCCCCACCAATGAAGAACAGCTGTGTGAACAGGTGTGTGATTGTACGCTTATCATGAAATAAATCGCATACTTGGAGAGTGATTACTGCACAATTTGTAGCAAAAGCGCATAATATTAGGTCAAATTAGTCATTTGCTGAAACCAAGTTAGGCCTTGGGGCCATTCTTAAATTGTGTACTTTTGAGCAACAATGAGCCTCACATTGTATGCTGTGACCTTCATGCACGAGTTTAAATTGACAACTTCATCACGACCAAGACAGAGCAGTAGGTTTTAAGAGGCTTGCTGGATGACAAGGAGAATCTGATAAGACTTGACAGAATTAGAGCTGGCTGCTGTTTTTCCAATCATGCACAATACATGCATTCAACACTTTTTCCATGGCCCACGAGCATATGTCAATTTCAGTTCATCTCAGCTGGATGCCCTCTTCGAGTGGGGTGCACTCTTTAAATTATAAAGTCAACATTTTAATTAAAATATGATTATAAAGTTATAAAGTTCTAACTTCTTTAAAACCTTGGGTGTGGAGCATCACTTGGATGTTCCTTTGAGTCTCCCACCATCTTACTGATTAATTTTGCAACTCGTTCTTGAACCGTATTCACTACTGCGGCAAACTTTTCGTCTTTTATTTGCAGTCTTTAGGTGACACAATTGTATTCTGAATGAGAGGCAGGTGTGTTTGGACACTCTGCATTCCAATATGAAATTCAGATTTTATGTAAAGCCTTAATTTCTGGGGAAGTATTTAAGATCTTCCACGAAAAATTCCTATTAGGCCCCGGGTCTTCTTCATCACCCTTCGTAACTACAATAAGAGAATTGTGCAATACACCAGGCAAGGCTCGGAAAAAACCCAAGGCATGCATAGCTCGTCTTGACACACTTTGAATAATCATATTTTGCACCAACCTGTGCACAGAAGAGCACGAAATTTGATATAGTGTGCCTGGCAGTGCCACTAAAGGTGCTGGAGCAGTGTAGAAATTTTGGCTAGCTGGTGTGGGTTGATCTTGGTCAAGCTGCATGTTGGGGCAGGTCACTAAAAAGAAGGGAGAAAACAAGTGCAGAATTACAAGTTTTTATGAGACGCCATTCTGTTATGCGAGGAGTGATTGCATTAACTACAGAAAGAAGTGCGCATATGTAATTAGAACATGTCGCATGAGTTCAGTAATTTTAGAAAATTTTAGATTTCTACTTCTTCTGACGTATATCGCATTTATGCAGGTCACTGAAGTTTTATTTATTATACTATGTACACCGCATAAGTGAAAAATGCCAGCCACTACAGTGACCAGATTTTGTTGCTGTAGCACAGTGAAATACTACCCTTGTACATCGGTGCTGCTTCTTTGGCATGAGTCTAAATAAAAAGCATAGCCTAGCCTTTCATTTTAGTGAATTTCATGTTGCGTATTGTTAGAATTTACAATATACCATTTCTTCATTAAGTGCAAAAGAACCAAAAGCTCAATGAGTGTGTCCATAAAGTGCAACAGCACGTACTTCTCCATGTAACTCCTATTCCTAGGTTGCATTGAAAGCGCAGATGTCATCACATGGCTAGTTCTTTCTGATAGTAAACGTAATATGCGGGAAAAATTTATGCTTCTGGAAGCGTCAGGGAAAGTCGTACTGATTAGCAAATGAAATGTGTATTACAAGAAAATGTGTATCATAAGAAAATGCCAAGAAGCCTGATGCCAAGACTATACAGAAATGTAGGGCTGTCAGCAAGAAACCGAGAAGCTGTTGGTTAACTTCACTTTTTGTGGCATCATATACAAGTGTGCATGCACATATTTATTTTGTTAAACATGATAAACTACTCCCATTTAGAGACCTAAAATGTGTGTTTGAAAATGCGTGACTGTCAAGTGCTAAAAAAGGCTGATTTGCTGCTGAAAACTTAGGTTTTAGCTGCTCTAGATTGTGCGTCAAATTGCTTAGGATCGATTGCATCACTAAGTGCGCAATAAGCCCCACCATTTGAAATGACTCCATGCTGGGCATGTGCTGGTTAGTAATTTCATTTTTGAAGACAAACAATAAAAGTGAATTTTATTGTACTGCATATCCTGCCTAACCTTTTTAAAAATTTAGTCACCAACACACCAAAATTCACAGTTACGATGGTTGACGTAGATAGTCGAAGTAGATAAGAAACCGAGCTAGGAGCTGTTCAGAAACAATGCTTTTCACCAGTCAGAAGTAGCCAATCTGGGTACTTTGTCCACTGAAGGTTAGCGAATATCAGCACAAAAGATGTTCATCTGCAGCCCATATTTGAAAGGATCCGCATGTCGAGCTGGTTCAATGCCAGACTAGTTCCTTTCTATTGAGTGCACTTGTTCATATTAATTGGTTTTGCAACTTCCGTCCAATTTTCATGCATCTTCGATATACAGTAATTTTTTTCTGTTTGATTTAACTAGCCGTGACATTTAGTCTTTACTTGTCATACGCAAAGACATTAAGATGCTGTATATGTCAGTTTTTGACATGCAATCTCACACTGTTTGCTGTGATTTCTCTGCTCATATCTTTTTACCTTGTTTATGATCAACCAGCTACATAATTGTATTCTTTGCTTGTTTTTAATTAACTAGCTATGTAAATAAACAATTACTTTGCCGTGTGCAGTGTTGAGTGCTGTCACATGCAACACTAAGGTTCCGTATACATTAGAGAATAAGGAGGAAGAAGGGAAGAAACGAAAAGGCAGGGAGGTCAACCAGGCGCACGTCCGGCTTGCTACCCTGCACTGGGGGAAGGGGTGAGGGGATTAAAGGAGAAGAGAGAGAGAAGTGAAGGGCAACTTGTGTGTAGATGTGACCTTGTCCGTACAGTAATTTCTCAGATGTATTTGCGTGTTGTTTCATTTATATTTACATTGTTTTAAATTCACTCCTGCTCAATACCGGCAGTGTGCACGAGATAACTAAAAAACAAATGAATCAATAAATAAATCAGATGTTCAGACTCAAGCCTCTGCTTATCAAGTAATATCGTAAGCACAGTGCTACCTCTAAGGCAACACTAATGTTCATGAAGAATTTTCAGGGGGAGTTCATGCTTGCTGAATAACAAGATATCACTAAAAAATCACTAGGAGAAAGATTAAAAATACCTAAGCTGTGGACGAACTGTAAAGAAAGCTACATTGGATGAACTTTGCATTCGCATGAACTGCACGAGGGAAGAGACTATTTCAGCAAAAGGTGTTGAATGATTGATATGTGGGGTTTAACGTCCCAAACCCACCATATGATAATGGGAGACGCCATAGTGGAGTGCTCTGGAAATTTTGACCACCTGGGGTTCCTTAACGTGCACCCAAATCTGGGCACAAGTGCCTATAGCATTTTCGCCTCCATCGACAATGCAGCCACTGCAGCCGGGATTCGATCCCGCAACCTGCGGGTCAGCAGCTGAGTGTTTTAGGCACTAGAATCAGCACGGTGAGGCTTTAGCAAAGGGTAGGAGGACATATTTTTTTGTGAATGGCGTTCTGTTGCGATTTCATGGCATCTGTGCAAGGTATTAGAACACACAATTTGCTCCAAGATTTAACACCGCTTCACAAATTGTGGTGTTTTAATCCTGCTTCTAGTAAAAGATCATCTAAGTTTGGCTGCCGTATCATATGTTAAATTGAGAACAGAAGTGTCATGACATTGTGTCTCTCTTAGATAACATGCAATGCTGAGAGTGACATGCTGTATTCTCTGTATACTTGCGATTCTCCCGTTGACGGCCTCGTTGCGTGGAACGCCAGGGTTACATCTAGCGCTTTAGAAAGCGCACAACTGTCCATTCCTTTGGGGCAGCAAGACATAAAGAAAATAAAAAACACGAGTTTTAGGAGAAAATACCGCGAAGGAGGAAGCACACGGGGGTATTTTTCCGAAGGTGTAGGGGCTTTATTCCCACCAGTTCCACAGTTTACCTATCGTGTCCGCTGCCTTGAAAATACTTCATTTAGAAGCAGAAATTATTTGTTTCTGTGAAATTATAACAACGGGTTTTATTGTTTTCAGGGCTCAGTAATATGACTCAGATACCGCAATATGAGCATCATACATACTACTTGTCGCGTTAAGCCAAGAAAAAGGGAAGACATCGTGGTCACTTTCACATGACGAAACGTCAATTACCACAACGAAAATAGCCGATGTGTGTCGTTGTAGTCCGAAATCGAGGTATAGTTTATCCAGTGAAATAAAATTATAACGACTTGATTATCGTGCTATTGCCACTTGTCCAATGATATCGGGGTACTCCACAATATTCGAACAAGTGGTGAGAACAACATGCTTAATTGGTGTCGCAGGGCCTCTTTAAATCAGTGAAGCTCTTTTTATTTTGTCACATCCTATTCATTGTGCGTTTACATCTCTTGTTATTTACATATGCGCAGATGGTAAGCGCATGTCTTCAGATAATTTTATACATTTGTGTTTGTTTGGACAACTGTGCGAATCTTCTAAGTGTCCAATTGCCCTCTTCGGTGTCTTCCTTTATCATCATGCGTAACTTCGCTTTTTTTACGTATTTGAATGTCTCCCGCGCTTACAATCTGTAAACTGTTATCGAGGTTTCTGTTCTTTTGAATTGCGAGGAGTAGCCGGTGATAATGAAATCACCAACATCGACATCTCCTCATAATATTCGTGTTTATGGTCGTATACGAAGAGTTCGCCTAATTGTCTGCCTGTTGCTAAAGCGTAGCAACCACAACTGTTTCCTTCTTTTCATTCTGTCCTTTATAAATTTCCCGCCGAACAGCGACGTGTGCGTGTAGGTGTCAACCTATACCATACGTTACGAAGAGAGCTGTCGTGCAAAAGGTTAAGGCATTCGGGGCAATTTGCATGCGCTGTTAACGAGAAATGCCAAAAGGGTGTCGTTTACGGCCGGCTGTACTGAGGGGCCGACTTAGCACGCTTCGCCAGGAACCCCGCTTTTGCTATAATCGACCGCAGACAGGTACACAGGGTAAACTCAAGTTCTTCAATTACGCTAAGTTATCCCGGACAGGGACGAAAAACTCCCCCCCCCCCCCCTTACCACGAGGCTTTTAAGCCAACTAGAACCGCGGCGTTTTCAAAACTTTACTAGCGCTATCGTGGCCGTCCCTGCGCATCCCGCACTCGTTGTGCTTCGCCTGTCCCCAAAGTCGGCGTCGTTTAAGTATGCGAGAGGGGCGGCAGGTGGTGGGGAGGCCTCGTACACGACATTAACCACGAGCGTCAACCAGGAACGCTCTTCCCCGAAACAGGCTCGCATACACGCGTAGTACAAGCATTACGACACACCGCACACAAGCGTCGCGCGCTATAGCGGGACATTAGAAAACTTCGGCGGAGAGTCCATCGGGGAAGGCACGACCAACCGAGCCGTCCCAGCGGACGCGGCTGATTCTGGCAGCCCGCACAATGTACGGCTCCTCACACACGTTGCGTCGCCTGCACCGCGCTGTGGCGTCATTATGCGCCGCTGCGAAAACTGGCTTCTTAACGCGCCTCGCTCGAACCGCTAATGTCCCGATATCCCTAATATCGGGGAGGCCGGCAACGGAGGTTTTTTCGGAAAGCCGAGGAGGTAAAAAGGGGGCTCAATATATATCCGCCCGAAGCTGCGGTCTTAGTAATTTCGTCGCTACTGCGGCAGCCACGGCGTATAAACGGGATATAAAGGGGACCCGGGCCCAGCGTTCAACAAACGAACGGGCCAATTGGAAAGGACGCCCCGCGGTGTTGAGAACGAGGGGGAAGCAAGAAGGTGGAAGGCGTTGTAGAAATTAGGGGACTTAGCTGCGGCGCACTCAGCGCACCGAGTTCGTCTTATCTCTTTCGAGCGCATTTTGAAAATCGTTAAACGCCACAGTGTGAACTCGTTTTCTTCTCATCAAAATGTGACCCGGACCCCGCGGCGAAGCGATCCGTGTCCTTATGGCAAAACGCGAGTTGCAACGGCCCTCCGCAACGATGCCCGGGTCAGTTTCTGAACTACGCTTTCTCTGTCATCAACGCATGCGACGCGTAAATGTATAATACCCAATAGCAACCAGAACGATCTACAATAACATTATTATACATCATCGAGCCCAGGTGAATCGGTGAAATTTATATCGTCACCATCGTGCGGGCAACTGATACGTAATAAGCGACACCGCATGCATGCAATGATATATGAGGCATGACGTCGCTCCCGCGCGACGCACTTCGAGGGTTAAACGGGAAGACGCGCTCCACGGCTGCTTCTTTTCCCCCGAAATTCTCTTCTCGAATAAGCGCGCATATAGGTACTGCTCGAAGGCTCAAAGCTCCAAGCTCCTTTCGCACGATCGGTCCTCAGGGAGACTCCGCGGGCCACGACAGAAAGCTCTAATTAGGCTTAACGGATTCTCGAGGACTACGGCTTCTGCGTATTACGTCCCTCTCCCTCTTTCTCCCTAGTTTGTCTTTTTTTTTCTTTGTCAGAATAGCTCACAACTGGCGCCTCTTGCAGGCTTTGGGCTCGAGGAAACGAGTAAAGCGGCCGCAAATGAAATGATACGGAAGTCGGAGCGAAGGCTAGAGTCGCGGAGGAGGGGTAAGATTGAAAGAGGCCATGGCTAAAAAAAAAAAAAAAAGAACGTTTTCAGTGACGACGAGCAAAACGACGACAAGAGCGTCAGTGTCGTGGGGTGGTGGGGATGCCTCGAGAGCACATCAACGTTCGAGTCCGCGAAAGGGGATTCCGAGGCGTGTTACTCTTGATTGATTTGCATATTTATGATCGGGTAAAAGAAGAAAGAGGTGGGGGGGGGGGGGTTGAAGGCATTGGGGCAGGGCGTCGTGAGGGGGTGATGCGAGGGTGGTCCTGCAGCGCGCGCCCTTGTGGCGTGCGTCGGCACCCGAAAATGCTTTTACCACGATGAATCCACGATCGGCTTCGAGTATGCCTTCGCTACAGCGCGACCCGTCGCTGTGAGCTCCGGTTCGGATATTTATTGGTACATTTTTTTTTTGTCTCTCTTTCTCGCACTTCGTCCAGTCGCTGTACACTGTGCAGAAAGGCTGGCAAAGAGCAGTAATACGCGAAAGCGAGCTTGAGAAGAACTTCGCGACGCTCACTGTGAAGCACGCCGGCAAATCGGTCCTCTTGTTTCCCCACACCACGGCGTCCTGTTCTTTCAGCTCGTTCGCTGATGCGAGGCAATCATGTCGATTGCTCATGGGGAATCCTCGATATTGCCCCACGACCATATTTCTTTTTTTCTCTCTCTGTAATATCGCTTCGGTCCTCCGCCCGTTCACTCTCAACGTTTTGATTGTAATGACGAGGAAGCCGAGGAGAAAGAAGACGGCGGCGTTCGCTCCAGAGGCATGCTGGGATGCAAGGGATTTGCCGAGCGGCCGATAAACACAACTGCTCGCGTAGCATCGGCACATCGTATTGGTGCGGTGAGCTTTGTTTCGCGAAACGATTGTTCTTAAACGCATACACCAGCCTGTTTGTCGCAAGTACTGCTACGTACTGCACACAGGCTGCATGTGTCATTTCTTCTCCGCTTTGAGGCACAGGGCCGGCTTTGCAAAGTTTACAGCCGTAAACTACACCTTAATAATTACCTCTGTATGTATTCTTAAAACAGAGAGAGGAGAGAGATTTGAAATCTGGTAGGAAATACGAGGAGTTTATTCGAGGACATTCTCGGTTGACTACCCTACACTTAGAATAAAGGAGAAGGAAATATTAAGCAGAACAGAGAATAATAAAAGCAGGGACGAAGAATCAAGCTTTTTGGGTGCGTGTACAGTTCTCCACGGAGATTTGCCCTCCGAATATATATAAGCACAGTCCACCAACCAAACACCGGAACTGCTCAGCTGCAATTAGGGTGGTAGCTTGAAGCTCAGAGTGTCAAAATGTACGGCTGTCTCTTTCATATATTCCGTATTATATCGTGGGCCTTATCGAGCATATGTATCTTCTTCCGTGTGCCTTTAACCGATGGCGTTGCAGTTTTCCAAGCTATGAATTACCTCATGAAGCTCCAAATTACGTATTGTCAAACCAACGCACTGTCAAAACCCTTTTAAAGGAAACAATGCGCGATGGAATTCTGCGGCAGTTAGGCAGCCTAATGTTGACCGGCCGTCATAGCACTGTGCGGGAGATCAAGACATATTAAGGATGGAAACACCTGTTTTATAGTAGCATTGCATGTGCTGTACAGTGACGAGACAATATATATATATATATATATATATATATATATATATATATATATATATATATATATATATATATATATATATATATATATATATATATATATATATATATATACGTCGGCGATGTCGAGACGTGCGTAGTAGTATTAGAGCAATCTTATTATCTTGTTTATGAACGAGGGTTGACCGCTAACCGTGCGCCCTTCTGTTCGAAAAAGACGGATAATGTCATGGAAACAGCTATTCGAGCCAGAAAAGAAAAAAAGAAACGAAATGAGGTAGAATGGTTTGGGCTCTTATTGGCGCTACCGCGACGGCTTACAGTGTTGCTTCGCTTAATTTATTTCATTCACAAACATGACATTTTTGTAGTTCCAGGTAATCTTCGACAACAACCAACCTTAATTTTTTTTTTAAATGAGGGGTAGAACAGTATATTTCGAACATTATATTCAGTGCCTCATGTCAATAAATCATCGCTGCTACTTCTTTCTTTTTTTCTCTATATTTGTATATGTAAACCGGACGCTGTACAAAGATTGAGAGAAGAAATGCCTCATCTTCTCTATTTTACGCGACAGCGTTATAGAGATCGCCTTGCAGTAATTCCGGTGTCAGCGCCATTGATTAGCGTTGTTCGTGAACGAAAAATCGCGGTAGGTGCAAATAAAGAAACAATAAAAAATTTTTGATCTGAGTGAGAATCAAACCGCGGATTCATAGTGTCAATCAGGTGTTCTAGCACAGAGAAACACCCGTGCTTGAAATCAATGGGGGGAGGGGGCAGGACACTCTATAAAGGCTATATAGTGTTGTGCCAGTAAGGCTTCCTTAATGCATACAATGTTGCGTGACAGAAGAATACAAATACATTAAACTTCAAAAGATGTTAATTGCTCAACGAGTAGTTGGTGTACAGGCCCACCCTTTGAAAGGGCACAGGCATATTTATTCCTAATTATCGGCAACAGCATCTACAGCGTGTGCAGTGGCGCAGGTGTACATGTTGCCTTATACGGACGAGTAGACGGCAGTGGGCCAATTTACAAAAGGTAGAAGAATTATGTCGTAGTAGACCCTTCTTAACTTTGCATGCAGTAGACAATTTAGGATGGTTTTAAGCAGCAATTTACACGCGCACTGACGATCCTTTCACTTCGGCAATTATTGATGGGTTCACTGATAATCGAAACCAGTCTATATCGCGATCGAAAAGGCGAAGCGATCGGGGCGCGATTATGCTCAAGCGTGCTGAAAGCTTTTGATTGTTTTGTGGTGCAACTAACTAACTAACAAACTAAATAAATATAAAACTAATTCATTACTACGACCACGGCCGCTCGATCTGCCATCTTCGACCGGCCGTGCTACGACAATCACAACAATTGTAGAGCTAGATTCCATGAAGAGTTAAATTAGCATGTTTCTGTCAGTGCTGTCTAAATGCAAGGAGGGAATGAACAGGAGACAGAGGGTAAGCGGAAACGTTAACCAGTATAGAAAAGCCCGTACGCTGCACTACATTGGGGAAATAGGACAGGGGTGTTTGGAAGTTACACGTAGGAAGAAAGACAGCGAGAGGGCATACAAAATTTCACACTTCTCGTGGTCACAATATTTCCATCGAATTTATTCCCGACGCTGCAAGCGTGGCGTCTTCAAGGATTTGAAGGTGATTTAAATTAGAAAATTCACAACAAATTGCGCAGGAAACCTTTTTGAAGTCATGCATTGATGGCATGCCGGTATAATTATAATTATACCGGCATGCCATCGATGTGGTTATAACCACATAGCTTGGTTTGAACCTGTTTCATGAAGCGAACAAAGGCAAAGTTTTTTTTCTAAATCAGTGCTTTGAATCCCCCCTCCCCCCAACCACCCTCGAAGCCTTTCGGCACCCAACGTGGTTTAGCGCTGCCTGCAGGTTCGGGAAGCGTTGGAAGCTTTCGGCATCTCACCTGGCTTCTCACTACGTCTGCGATCATTCCCGTTTTGGCCAAGCCACGATCATATGTTGGCACGATGGTGTGACTTCGTACCGTCATCACGTGATGATGGTTTTTGCATCACTCGTGCTGACGTCGACACCACCGACGCCGACGGTCAATTTTCGCGTTTCAAGAAGCTTCTAAAGCTTTCGCCTTAAAGAATCTGAAGGCGTTCGTTCACAGCTGTCATTGGCGTTTTATTATAACATGGTTGACGAATGACGGGTGATGCCGTCCTTCGCTCATTGTGGAGGTAATAGGCATTACGGTGAGCTCGACTCACGCTATCGCAAAAATTAAGTCTTATCTGAAACACCCACGCATTGCAATATCTTGAAGTCGGATATTATATGCAAATTATGGAGGCAGACTAAGAATTTCTGCTAGGCAAATATGAGTCTACTGTGATTCGTCTTTAGTATTGAATTTACAGTGCAGTCAAAGTGAAAATGTAAGGAAGGTTTATTGGCGAATATTATTTTATAAACTAGCAGGTTAAACATGGTCATTTTGTAGAACGAAGAAGTATGGTTGGTCACTTTTATAAATAGACCTGAAAATGCAGAACCAGTCCGGAAAATATTCGGTCGAAATAAAAAAAAAATCTGACAAGGCGAATCCACATGTGCTGGAATGCAGGTTACTTCAAGTAGTTGAGGTTAAACTGGATGGTTCGACCTTGAAAAAACGTAGCGTTACAGAGACAATTGTTCAGCGGCAGCTATAGGGATTACGATGACAATAGGAATCACAGACGAGTTCATCCTCGGCATCGGCGGCGCGTCGATCGTTGGCGTTTTTACAAGGTCGAACTCGTCGAATCTTATGTGAGCCGGCACCCATTTTAGTGCTGAATGAAATTTCCACTTGCTGTGCACTGTTTTACCATGACGGCTGAAAGACCTATTCATCACTGAAGGCTGCCTTTCACCTCTCTTGCCACGTTATTTCGCCTCGATTGCTGACGAAACTTTCACTTGCAAACCGATTCCCACAATGCTATAAGTTCTGTATGTACGTACATATGGACACGACCGATTAAAGTGAGTATCAATTCACCGAAAAAAACAACAAAAAAATGAAGTGTGTAATACAGAAAACCATGCCCCACTCCGTGAATTATGCTACGGAGTCATAAAAGCGTGCCACTCTTCGCTCGTCGTCAAAACGAAGCTAAATAGTTGCCGGCGAACCGGGAATTAGACTGCGTGACCTGGCTCGACATTCTAATTTGAACGCAGCTTCCTTAACACCACCGCTCTGCATACCGCCGCGTGCTCTTTTATGGGACTCGGTGAAACGAGCTCCTAGCGTGAAAACCTTATACGGCCCGCAATTTGCACGCGCTGTTGGGTCTCGCTTTGCCAGGGCTACCTCGCGGGCCTTCTCTTAATTCCTCTACCGACCTCACAGTGCACGGTAAATGCGAAACACCTTGGCAGCGCCGAAATCATCCCGCACTGTGCTCTCGGTATACACTGGTATACCTCCAGAAGACTTCCCGTAAGCCACCAGCCGCCCCCACCACCTCGCGGTGCATTCTGGCTTCGCTCATCAAGGCCCTTCTCCCCGGAGATGGCTAAATTTTCGCCGCCGCACCATGCTAATCCGAGGTTGCCACGTTGCTGTACGCCAGCAGTGCCCAAAGACTGCCACGCGTGCTTGCTTGAGCTCGTCGCATAACCGCGCGAAGAGACGCGTTGCCTTTTCGTCCGCTGGAACGAGCTCGGAATGGGAGCTCCCTGCGGTGGATTGCGGCTCTCTATAGCGGGGCCGACGACCGCATCTCGTCTTGGAGCGAGCTAATTTTTTGGGGGCAAGACACTTGTGCAAATGTTCTCTATAGTCACGCTCTCGGAGCGTCGCGACGTTGTTGTCTGTGAAGTGACACGATGCGCGTGTTTCCGAACGAGGCGCTCGTCTGTCTCTGCATCCTCTTCGCGTCGTACGGAACAGAGTGGTTGAAATCACTCGTAAGCGTTTTCGCTTCAATGTTGATTAAGGCCCTTGGAATTACGCCGTGCACGAAGGAACACCAATTCGAGATGGTTACTCTCAAACAAACAAACAAACAAACAAACAAACAAACAAACAAACAAACGATATCATCTCCAACTTCGTTTGGAACAATCGGATGTATGCGACGTGCGTGTTAAGCCGGCACTGTAGGTTTTTTTTTTTTTACCATTTCGCACGTCTTATTGAAGGCTTATTTCATCCTGGTGGATTGGACAGAAGCAAAACATGATGTATTACACATAATTTTACGATAGATCATTCGTCTTGGCAGGGTGCGTTCTCAAAAGACAGCCGGATTCACTCTACAACATTCGTTATTAACCAACAAAAGAAGTCTATCTGCGCGAATTACTATTCCAGCACTCGATCGAGAGCATCGTTTTTCAAATGCGTAAATATGGCCCCTCCGTGCAGGTTGTTTTTTTTTTATTCAAGGCGTTCATTCAGTTTTTTTGTTTTTTTTTTCTTTCATAGCCTTCTGCAGGAACAAATTTTATGTACTCTGTGTTTCAACGCAAGGTAAGCTTTTTTTCTTACGACTTTTTTTTTTTTCCACGTATGCACGTAGAAGTTTCCGCAGCTTGAGAAGCGCTGACACAATGCTGCCCGCACACACGCAAACAAGGTAGCGGTGTAAAACCGCGTGTGCCTTCTTGGCGCACGGTTCGACGCGTCCGTGATGTCAGGCTGAAGGAATCCTGCGCGGGAAGTCCCTCTTTCAGATACAAAGCTTGTATATGCAGGGAGAAGAAAAGGGGAGACACACGGCCGCATAGGTCTGCAGGCAACGTACACCCTGCTTGCCGCATACGTTCGGGCATTTCTGTTCACAAAACAGACGCGCTGCACGTCTGCACCCGGCGCAGGATGCGACGGCCGCCTGTGTGCGGCCAGCGGAGAGAAGCAGCAGGAGCAAGGGCGTCGTACGTAGCATGCGCGGCGGATACGCGCGGACCTGGCGGGATCTGTCAGTTCAATTAGGGGCCGTGTCAGCCAGGGCCTTGCTGCGGGGGATAGGCTCGCCGTGCCTATAGTATACATGTGCGCTGGCCTCCTGCCTTTCGTGGCCGGGCACAGCGCACGCTGCTGTACATGTTGTGTATGCGGCAAGCCACGGGAAAGGGGAAGGGAGGGCGAGATAGGCTCGGGCTGCAGCATCACTAGCGATGAAGTATACGAGGAGGCCGTGCGTCTGTCTGCATACACATGCGTGTATTATGACCGCTTGTGTGTTTTTATGTGTTGGTGCAGGAGGTGGACGGTATGCTCAAGGCCGAGGAAAGGGGGCGAGGGGGGCGGCAGTGAGGCAAACGTCTGTCTGGCAGCGTCACCCAGCGGGTGGGCGCCTGCGTTCGTCGTTGGCGCACCTGCGTCCGCCGACCGACGACGCAGCGGGGAGGAACATCTCGCCGCTGCTGCGGATGCTGCTGATGGTGGCCGTGGTGGCGCCGCCTGCGACGAGTTGCCCCAGCCCCAATCTACACGGGTAACGAGAGGACGATAACTCCAAAAGCGCGGCCTGGTCACCGGAGCACAAGCCTGTGCAAATAGACATGGTATATAGACGGCGGGCCGTGGTTGATACGTCGAAATAAATTTTCGTTTTTCGGCGAGGATCGCATCAAGTATCGATGCAATCGTCCGCAACACTTTCCCTCACGCATATATTTACAGCCCCACGAAACCAAAAGACAACGAAGTCATCCGTTCGCCTCGCATCTTGCTGGTACTGACGAAATTTGTTTCCCCTGCATACTTACACATCTTAATGCGAACTGGAGGTGTCGCGCTTCTTATAGCTCTTCAGACTTTCGCGTTAGGATGTGTATAATTAAGGTGACCATACCTGTAGGCTGAACACCTCGCGCTATTTTTACCATTTTCCCGCTGTCCCAGGCCGTGCGTGTGGACCCGAGGCCGTTTTGCTTGTTGTCTCGCTTTGGCTTCTCTGGGCCCGGAGGTGCTCCGAAATGCGAAATTGCCAAAATGACGAATTGGAAGGTCACACACTTGCCTGTGGTGGCGCTGCCTTCAAGAAGACTTTAATGGTAAGGTGACGATGTGAGACGTCGTCGGAAGTGGGACGGCAGTGCGATATTCCAACTATCCGGAAACCTGAATCGCTTGCTTGCTATTGCACGATTGGTCACACTGGTGTCGTTCTGAATAACAGCGCGAAAGCTGCAGTGAATGGTTCGAACCGTTATGTGATCACACTACTCCTAGCGTACCTTGCAAAATATATACGCCTTGAACGTTTTCCTGATGTAGCTGCAGTGAGCTCGAAACTATGGTTGCTATTATTATAACTTGCTAACTACACACAAAACGAAAATGACCTGAAATAACCTCAAAAACTTGAGCTCACTACCTTTCCTGGTTTTTTTTTTTTTTTACCACCTACTATCGAGGTAAAAATTTACTCTCGTGCTAACTGAGTTTTTGAACGTAGGGAGAGTAGTAATTATTTACCCCAGTGAGGTTTTGAGCGAGTATAGAGAGAGTAAATTTTTACTGCCTTCACAACGTTTTTGAGGTGATTTCTAGGAGTTATTTCCGGTGGTAAAAAAAATAAACATTGACGGGTGCACCCGCCCAGAGTCGACAAATTTATTAAATAGCAGAATCGATTAAATTTATTAAACGGCAGAATTGGTGACACATAGATTCACATACATACAAACACGCACACACAACAAATGCAGAATAATACACCACTCGAACACACTGCACGCGTTGTTCGTCTACACTTCGACACTCCGGTATATATAGGCACGACTTTTTGACCGGCCGTGTAGTACCGGTAGGAGAGCTCTTTTTTTGCATATGGTGAATTTCACAGCGCGCGAGCATAGGGAGTTAAATGGGATAATGTGACAAAGTGAGCCCTATAAGCGAAAAACATATCTAAGCGAGTCTCGGGGAGCTGCATTGAATTTGCCGAGCTTCTTTTCCGATCCTAATACATGCGCTACGCCGCTGTGGTGACATGATCAAGTATGCAAAAAAAAAAAAAAAAGGAATATAAGAGTGCAGTGACTTCATTCTGCCAGTGTGCCCGCTTCTTGAGCTCGGGAATCTTGGAATTTTAACTGGGCTTAAATAAATTAATTAATAAGCACCAGCATTTGTCTTCCATTCACACTAGCCGGCCACCTAATAAAGCATGTCTGCTCGACTGAATCGTTCAAACGTTCAGAGAGCAAAACTGCCCAAATCGTTTCAAAGAAGTGTTACACGATTTGTACTTGCTGACAAAACAAATCACGTTATTACGGGACTCATTTCAAACCAGCTGCTGTCCGCGCGCTCTCTCTAATTTGATTCGATCACTTCGCAGTGAAAGTCGCCGGTTTTTCGGACCAAGCCATGAAGAAGTTTATGCGCAGAAATGTAATGGAACCTGGAAATGTGGAGATGGAACGTTCAATTTCGTGAATGGGTCTGCAAGAAGAATAAATGCATTGTTGAGCCTGACGCCGCAGACTGGCGTGAGACGCGTAGATCAGCGCCCTAAAACGTGTCGGTTCATAGTTCAAGCGATTGATTGATTTGATTTGTGGGGTTTAACGTCCCAAAACCACCATATGATTATGAGAGACGCCGTAGTGGAGGGCTCCGGAAATTTCGACCACCTGGGGTTCTTTAACGTGCACCCAAATCTCAGCACACGGGCCTACAGCATTTCCGCCTCCATCGGAAATGCAGCCGCCACAGCCGGGATTTGATCTCGCGACCTGCGGGTCAGCAGCCGAGTACCTTAGCCACTAGACCACCGTGGCGGGGGTATATAGTTCAAGCGAAGCTAAAATTGTAGGCTACTAAACCCTCTTATTGAATATAATTTCATTGTATTTTTTACGCAGGAAAACTGCTCAACAAGAGGGTGAAAACACTGTGAACATCTTGAGGCCGTTTGTATTCTGCGAACACTTACCATTGAGTTTCCTAATATACACTAGAGGGAACTCTGGCGCTAGTAAAGCTGCAACGCACGGCGCTTCAGCGAGCATGGGAATGATGGGTAGTACACACATTTGTCTGATATTCGTATATACTTCTGGCCTGCTTTTGGCTCCGTGTGTGTTCGTGTGGCTTGGAGCTGTTTTCTCACGAAACAAAAATAAGCAAATGTTCAGCGGCATGCGCTTCACCACCTTATTTTTTTTGGGGGGGGGGGGGCTTACCTTTCCAAATCGGGTCACAAAATTCAAAAGGGTTGAATTTTTCTTTCGAAACAAAGCGAAACATAACAATAAATGAAGCCGCAAGCACAATTCACCACCCGCAAGTACGAAGACTATAGGCAAATGTGTGTATTACCCATCATTTCCCTTGGTCGCTGAATGATCGCAGCGACAGAGTCCCCTCTAGTTAATTTTAGGAAACTCTATGCACTATAACTTTTTTGATCCTGTCGTTGTTGTTTGTTACGTTGTTGTTGGATCGCTGTTGTTGGATTGTGTGGCTGGGTTTTGCGCTGTGGTCCGCCGGGGTTACACTGCTCGTCTGCGCACCCGAAGGCCACTGATTCTATCCCGGCCGCGGCAGTCGCATTCAGTAGGAGGCGAAATTCCAGAGGTCCATGTGCGATGTCAGAGCCCTTTAAAGAACGCCAGATGACAGAGATTCCCGGAGCACCCCACTACGGTGTCACTCGGAATCATATAATGATTTTGGGACGTAAAACCCCAGATATTATTAGTATTAAGAGCTGAATCTGATCATTGGCACACATCAGGATTGAACCTATAGAACACATGGAAGTGAATCTACGTGCATGTCATCAGAGTTACTGCTTCGTCGTATCATACCCTATGGCGTCGCGTTCGCCACGTCGGGTTGAGGAGCTCTTCTTTCTTTACAGCAATAATATTTTTGTATTTTTTAGAACAGTTTATAGAATCAGCAGCGTGTGCCTTACTCACACTGGAACGTATACACACGACAACGACGACTGCATGTGACAAGCACATACACGGACACCGTCGATGGCCATGCGATTCTTTTCTACGGGCCCTTACGACGCGCACGTGTGATGCATTTCTCATTTCGTTCTTGGATTAACGTCCACTCTCACACGAAGCACGCGTTCTGTACCTTTACATACGACGATTTTTCGCGAGTCCTTCTTTGCTCTGCTCGTGTTTACGGCTCGTCACCAGACGTCAGGCGAGATGACAGTTCCAGTAGAACACGCACCGCATAATCTCTAGTGTATGCTCCTCGTCTACCTCCCGACTCCGTTGTTATCAGCGCGTGCTGTTTCGTCTTGACATATGCAAGCCGCACCGTCTGTGCAAACGTGGGCACTACCTGGCATAAACGACGCTTGCAGTGGGTGGGCTGTGTTTATGCGGCGTCGACCAGCCCGGTCTGCGCGGCATCTTTCGGCCGAAAAGTTGCGCCGTTTATTCCCCCACCCACACTCTTGTGCCTGTCCTGCGTTGAAGGAATAACAGCCCACACTCCCTTTCCTCCCGAGCCTCGGTCATACGGATTCGACGTCCCGTGGCAGCATTCCGGTGACGAGCGAAAGGCTTGTCGTTCTATACTCTCGGTGGGTAATGAAATTCGAAGAGTATACCCTAGGTCATGCTCGCTGAAATTCTAGAAGAGTATATTATTTCGGGTTTTTACGAAGAAATCCGGACATTCTGGCCATCTGGAGTGCTCTAACGTGCAAAAACTTCGCGCGATATATATACGGGCCTCTTGCATTAATCGAAAGTGCGATTGCCGTGACCGGGATCAAAGCCATGGCTTTCGCGTCAGCAGCCGAGCACCTCATAACCACTGCACCACCATGGCGGATAATCACTCGAAAACAGTGTGGCTGTTCCGGAGATTGGAAATCACTATACGCGCCAGCTCTCTCATTTCCCAGTTAGATATTTGAAAAATTCGGTATGCTGAGGTCGCTGTAACTTTTTTGGTCGGGACGAGATGTACCCATAGTATGTATACAAGTGGTCTTATGCACTCATTTGCGGAGTAAATTCGGTAATGTCGCTGGTTCCTTAACGGTTCACCCTCAATGTTCTTGCACTGAACGATATTTCATCGAGGGTATATGTATACTTCTCACACGACTGTGCGTTTCGCGAGTTGCTTAAGAACGGTCCGAAAACCTAATTATATATATATATATATATATATATATATATATATATATATATATATATATATATATATATATGGGCGTGCACACTCCGTGGCACGAGTGTATATGAGCTCTTTTTTTTTTTTCCCGAAACGCGTTCGCCTGCATATTCAATGGACGGGCGAATCACTTTCCTTGTTTCGCGAAGTGGTCTTCCCCGCGCGCACGGCAGAACGCCTCATCCCTCACGAGGCCGGCGGCGAAAGCAATCATCGTGAATGCAGGGCGCTATTTAAGGGGCCCCCGCGCACTGCGATCCCCGTGCAGCCGTTGCGTGCGGCTGTTAACCTAATGGTTTGCTCCGGCAAAACGAAGAGAGCAAGAGGAGCAGCTAGACGACAGGAAAAGTGGCCAATGTCGGTTATCGACATAAACAGGCCGTGTTTTCGGTGCTTCTCCCCTGGCCGGCCTATGGGGCTGTAACAGCCAGCGCGCGTGTGTGTACACAGCCTGACGACGTGACGCAGCCGGCTGACCGAAGCGGACGGGGCAGAAACTCGTGGGGACCGCGCATGGCATAACTTGGAGCACACTTGGCGGCTACGGGCTAAACAACGTTGCGCGCCGATGGCCGCCGCGTAATAACAGTAATCATCGCGAAACAGTAATTTTCGCTGCGCTTCTCCTTACCGGCGTGTTTTGTGCATGCTCCCACGCACCAAAACGGTCGCGCGTATACATGTATATACCGGCTCACCGGTCACACGAATTCGAAACGCCGTGACAGGCGCCTCCTTCCTTTCTTCTGTAAACGTTTTCTTCGGGGGGCACGGGAGAAGAAGAATGACAAGATGCTGTCACAGTGTGCCAGGAAAGTTTCCGCCACTGGAATTTCGCTTCGAAGAAGCGCGAGTGACGTAGGCGAAGCCGCGCGCAGTTACCCTTTGAAGCCCGCGCAACCTCGCTATCTGCAGCCGTGTACGCTGTGCAACACATGATCAGATGCAACAGTGATCTCATCCACAAGCCCATCAGATGGTATAAAGTCTCGCTAGTAATCCTCCCTATGCATCGCAAATAGAGCTGCTAACTGCGCGTTAAGTGTGTGATATCTACCGCGCAAGGATAGGAGCACACATCTCGCGGCCAGCGGAATTTGTGTGTTCGATTTTTACGTTTAAAATAAGATACCAGCTTCAAGTAAAAGTGATTACAACGTTATGATGGACGTGGGTCGTGTCCCGCTCTTAAAATACCCCAAGTACCACCTATAGAGTGCACAGGTTGTAGCGACGGACGAAATTTTTTCCGCTTTGTGGCACCTATATGGTGCCCCTTATGTGTGTACTTGACGTGGCTTCTATTTGATTTGCGCACAAACGACACGGCGGACATTGCTAATAATGCCAACTTCTTAAATAAGCGCAGAGGTCGTTTCAACGTGATGACGTCAAAGAGCTCGTGTCACAAAAATTCCGCTGTTGGCGTATTTGGTTGTGACTTGTGAGCCGAAAATCGGGCCTTTTCAATGAGAGAAAAATAACCGTAAGATACAAACAATTTCGTTTGAATATACGGAGAAGTACCACCCCTTAAGGTGACACCGCGGGCCGCTCCCAAGTGGGGACAGTTAGACCTTACCAAAGTGCCTCATTGCAGGCTCTCCAGACAGCCAAAAGTTGATGCTGATATTCCGAGCTCGTGACGGCCGAGCTCATTTCTGCTCTCTGAGGTCCTTATCACCACGTAACGAGGGGCACCGTCATAGCACGTGATCTGAATGGCACGTTCCCATAATAATAAAAGTCATGGATTTGAGCCGCAATCGAAACCAAGAACCCTGTGCAGCAAACAGTTATTTTTTTAAACCACACAGGCAGCCTGCGCTTTAATTGCTTTTAAAAAAACTATGTGGGTGTCAAGTAGTTCAAGCCGTTAACAGTCGTAATATTTCTTGGTCAAAGCATGAAATTGCACAATGGGTCACAGTGTGTCGATTGCGCAGTGAGTTGGTGGCCTAAACGCCCAAGAAGCGCTCGCCCATAATTATTCATCAGCCAAACCATGAATAAAGCGCAGCTCCGAAGGAGCGCGTTTCGCATCACGAATGCTTAGCAGGTACTTCGCTCAATTTGTAAAAGGGTGAACTCTAGCACAGTGTGCACTTAGCAACTTTACTTGCAGTATAAGCATTCTAGAAGAGTTTGAAACGTCCATTCTTATGAGCACAGGCGTTTTTTTTCTCGAAGCATTTTTAGCGAACTTCTGTACCTTTGAGCGTATCTATCTATCTATCTATCTATCTATCTATCTATCTATCTATCTATCTATCTATCTATCTATCTATCTATCTATCTATCTATCTATCTATCTATCTATCTATCTATCTATCTATCTATCTATCTATCTATCTATCTATCTATCTATCTATCTATCTATCTATCTATCTATCTATCTATCTATCTATCTATCTATCTATCTATCTATCTATCTATCTATCTATCTATCTATCTATCTATCTATCTATCTATCTATCTATCTATCTTGCCACCTACGACTTCTGGCTCTCCTGGCCATTTAAATGGTATCTATACCAAAATTCATATGACACAACATGACTGTAGGACGAGCACTTATGTGACTATAGTCATAACATGAAAATCATGACATCTATGCCATGAATATCATGATATACATTTCATGGCCTTGCTGCATGCTCTTGCGGTGGTTTCGTTCACATGACATGTTGCAAAACTGGTATAGTATGACATCGAACATGACTGACAGACCCTAACATGGAAATCATGAGATGCATATCATGCAAATCATGACTGCATGCAAAGCTCATGATGCGGTCGCGGCCGTTTCGCTATCTTGACATGTACCAAATTTGGTATTACGTGACGCGAATGGATGACGAAGGTAAATGACACGTACAAATATAATAATCATGACATTCACTTCTCCGGCGAAGGCGGATATCATGGGCAAGAGGAACATGATGGGGGTCAACACCAACATTTTGCAGTTTACCTGAATGACACACTTGTTAACATTTGGTAGTTAAAGCCAGAACTTTGGGCCCTTTAAATCGAACGTGCGCGATGCTGTGTGGTGGTGACCAGTTCAGATGGTGGGTGGTCGCGGATAGCGTGACGTTTATCACACGCGTCACCAGTCTGCATTTAACGGTTGCATGACGCGCACCATTGTTGAAGGCTCTGCAGAGCTTCACAGTAAACGTTACTACGGTTCTCCGTCAAAGCTTCTCAAAACAATAAGAGTAGGCCTTCGTTATGACAAATTTTTAGGCGACCGACTGCGGAGAACGCAAATAATTCGCCCACCCAACGTGTGCAACGTATCCAGCTCTCTCGCCTTTCCGCCTCGTGCGACATCTACGGAAGTAGCTATACCTGAAGTTATTTGCGTCCATGGCAGTTCACAACGTAACAGTAGCGTCGATTGATGCATTTCTTCGTAGAGCGGAACTGTTGCGTCTGCTGTTGCTTTCGCCGTCGTTCTGGTGAGCGATACAGCAAGCATGCACTTCACGTCGGTTTGGTCGCGAGCCCAACTGGATGTGAGAAATTCATTGATATTTTTCTGAGTGTGCAATGAACAAGCACATTTAATATTTAACTCAACCGTTGTTTCGCACTGGCTAGTTGCACTTGGTTGCACATCAAACTGTGCAAGGGAGTCGGACTTTGCACTACCTAAATCTGCACCGACAGGTGGTGCTACGTGCCCACAAAACTCCAGCGTCTTACGTCTATGCTAGCCAACCGACGAAAACATTGTATACTTTATATTAGCACGCTGATGACACGCTGAAAGTTGCTTCACCTGTAGGTCATCTGTTCGCTTTTTCGCCTCACTTTGCGGGGAAAAAAAGAATGGGAGATAAAAGAGTTGGAGAGAGCATTGTTAACAAAAAAGTTAATATAAATAAGCGAAAAATGCAGCATGTAAGAGGCTGCGCAGCATGCATTAAAGGACCGGGAACCGTGTGCTCCACAACTTAGAGCTTGAGTTGAAGAGTAAGCGCATGTGCACGTTAGTGTAAGGTCAGACCACTTGGCTCGGTATCTGAAAAGGATATGCGGCCAAAAATGAAGTCTGCGACCCATTGGGACCGCTGGAGTGATGGAGGTATATAATATATAGCTTTTTCTAATAGGCATGTGTGGCTCCAAGCTCACTGCGTAGATGGTCAGGGAGTGGTAAAATGTTATCTGCACGCATCTTAGCAAATCCCAAGGCACTCTTTTTTTAAATGCGAAATTAATGCCTCATTGCGCAGCCCCTGGAGCGAAACCGTGGAGCCGAATCCCGGGGTACGAAAACGCATGTCATCTTCTCCCCAATGACGTCACACAACATGACATCTTTATTTAAGGATACTATTACGTTACAAATAAGCAAAATTGGTGACGTCATTGTGACTTTAATAATTGCCAAGTGTGAATGAGGCTTTCGCCTGTTCAAGTGCTACATAGTGTCACATGGTGCACACTTAAAAATATATATAGTGTTTCATTCATTGGAAAAGAAAAGTGGTATAGCAGTGATAATTAAGGGCAAGGGGCGCGGTTACAAAGCGTCGATGTGGAAACTATACGGTGCTTATGCAGCTTCAGCGAGATGCCTTAGCGAGATGCCAATGGATCATGAGAAAAAGCTGGAACAGTATCGCGATGGACGTTTATCAGGGAACTGTGGCATTGTACAATTGGGAAGCACTGTTTAAGGAAAAGGTGGTAAGTATTGTGCCAAAATATGGATAAAGATATTCATTTGTGGAAGCAAAATAAATTTCGAAAGAAGGTGGTGGATGCATTAGGTCCATATTTGTGTAGCAGAGAGCAAAACCGAAATTTCTACTCTTGTGGATCGCGCACCTAAACGTGTGCAGTGCTGATGTCTTCAAAAGGGACATCCAAACTTTTAGTAGAACGAGTGCAGTTGTGTGCTAGAAATTGCACGAGATAACCGCATTGCGTTATGTCACCGTGAATCTGGCCGCTCCGCTGTAAACGAATGTGAACTAATCCCCCCCCCCCCCCCAAAAAAAAAAAATTAACACAGCATATCCACGGAGTGAATCAGGTTGAGAGGGGTGAAGCGATGAAGAGTTCATCACTAAACCGTGAACCATCCGCTAATATTGCCCACTACATCATCAGAGACGTGACAAATGTTGTATATATTTATACAAGAAATTTTATTATTCGTAAGTGGTAGCTATATACGTCGCTTCAGTTCCCCTTTTGTTAAAACGGCTTTTTATGGTCGGTGAACTGGTAAATCGGTGATGGGACGTAGTAGGATATTTGCAAGGACAAAGTAGTGGGCAGTTTGGAAAGGTGGAACTATAGGCGGTCACGTACAGGCAAGGGATGGACACAGTGGGACAATCTATGGTTCTTTAACGCGCACCTGCAGATATAAGTACACGACTATGATTTCATTTCATATTAGCTACTTCTCAACAGTATTTGCTTTATGGTCGGCGAAGCGGTGGATCGCTGATGGGGCGTAGTGGGATGTTTTCAAGGACGAAGTAGTGGGCAGTTGGCAAAGGTGGAACTATAGCTGGTCACATACATACATACAAGGGATGGGCAGACCAACGCCTTTAGGAGCTTCGCCCCTAAAAAAGGGCGCCGAGAGGAAGGAACACAGTCCAGCAGCAGTGCAGCAGATAGAACGTGCTATATTTTCAATGACGGGAAATACTCAACAGGCAGCCTGCATGGAACAATAAAAGAGAGCAGTTTATGATCGTTATATAAACAAAAAAAAAAGAGTTGGCAGAAGAATAATCGTCAGAGGGACAAAAGAAAATGACAGGTATATCAAGCGAAACGTTTGTATGAGGTCAGGCTTGCTGATTTGTGCCCCTGTGCGAGGGAATGGTCGCCAGCAGATTGTGTAAGAGGCAACAGCGGCACGCAATTCTGTTCCTACATGCGCAATTTGCCCAATTAATAAGCGCGGTTTACGACTCGCTGGCACCGCATAATTTCGTCATCGCTGCCCGGGCATGTGCTTTAATATTCGATTATTTCTCATATTCAGCTCATGGGAAAGCTTTGCACATGACTGATTGAATGATTTATTGATTGATTTTGTTAACGAGCCCTGGTGTCGCTACGTAGGCTTACCCAGCTGTGGACGGCTCCGAAATATTTTCATGTGGCACTCTTTTATGTGCTCTCAAATTTAAGAAAAGCGTTCGTTGGTGCCTTTGTAGACTAATGTTCAATTGCTGCACACTGAATGTGAATTGGGGAACAAGCTACAACGTGTGAAGTGTTAAGGCGCGCTCGGCAGAACACGTATTGATATTGCTGCATGAGAGTTTAGCAAATCGTAAATCTGTTTGGCACATGTATACAGGCCTTTAACAGGAGCTATTTTGTTGTTCTGTTCAAGAACTGGCCAGAAGAAATATTACTACTTTCGATATTCCATGCGGTCTGTGCGAGATAAATCTCGTTGTGATGAGCATACCGTGCCTTCTGAGAAGTCGCACTTCAACAAGAACGATATTCATTGCGTCCAGATATAAATTTTCCTCCTTGGCACTTACATCACCTCCTGTCACTCGTTCCCTGGATACACTACCTTGAAGTCAAATTTCTAACACTTAAACAAATGTACAATTACCAAGACCGTTTCACTTTTGTTTTCATGAATGGCTCTATAAAGGATGAAAGTTCGACGGCGGCTTTTCATATACCCGAAAATAATGTAGAAAAAGATTTCCGACTTTCTCAAAAGACATCGTCTACAGCAGCGGAGCTTGTTGCAATATTACAAGCTTCAAAATGTATTGTTGAAAGCCAGCAAAGGCAAAACTGTGTAATATATTCTGACTCCAAAGAAGCGCTGCCAATGATTAAGGATTTTTCTTTTCATATAGATGATAGCATTATATATGAAATATTGAAAACAATTACCATCGGTTATCTGGACGGCCACAAGATATGTTTTCAATAGATTCCAAGTCACGTAGCAGTAATAGGAAACAAAATTACTGACAAATTAGCCACTGCAGCACACAAAAAAAGTTCACTTGACCCCAGCGCCCGTTTATTCTTCAGAAAACAAGAATGTTTTTTTCTGAACTGTGCCACAAATTATGCAACGACGCTTGGTATGACCAAAATACAAAGCCTTCGCTATTATATCAAATAGATTCGTCTCTCCCATTTTCACTTAATCAAAAGATCGATAGACCATTCGACACGCTAATGCACCATCTATGATTAGGTTTCATACACGCCTCAGTTTTCATGCCGCATAAAAAGAAGAACGCCCCCGTGCACACTGCGATCATGTCGATGCGTCAGAGGAACATATTCTTTTAGAATGTCCGCAATACGATCAACAACGCACTGAACTGGGAATTGCTCGAACCGACTTGACAGGTGACCATTGACGATTACAAAAATACTTGAACCGTGGCCACATTGGGTAATCAAAGGCGGGCCGTGAGCACCCTCCGCAGTTTTAATTAAACAGAAATCTAATGAATTGTCTTTAGTTCATATTATACCTTGCCGCTATCTGTACGGACTCTATCCGCAATGTGATCCCGATACTGGACTATGACCAGACATTTTGTGCTTATTCATGCATTATATGGCTGCCCTATAATATATATATAGTATTGTACATCTTGCATTTGATGAGTTTTTTTTTCTTATTTTATTCTTAATTTTGCTTTTTTTGTGTGTGTGGTGATATTGCACATTACTGCTATGATGTTGGGATAGCCGGCTCTAAAGTAGCCTACCTTCCCATGTTCCACCAAATATAAATAAAAAAGTCGTTTTAGGTGAAACCATTTACGGAGAGTTAAGAAAGGGTGCACAAATTGCAAGAGATGTGCCAGAACATGCTTTGCGGTGTATAGCCTTTGGCTTGGCGCAGCATTGGTATACCTTGAAAACGAACTGAAAGCGCGCCACATACAGAACATATAATAATAATAATAATAATAATAATAATAATAATAATAATAATAATAATAATAATAATAATAATAATAATTGTTGGGGTTTAACGTCCTAAAACCACCATACGATTATGAGAAACGCCGTAGGGTAGGACTCCAGAAATTTTCACGACCTGGGGTTCTTTAACGTGCACCTAAATCTAAGCAAATGAGCTTCAAGCATTTCCGCCTTCATCGAAAATGCGGTCGCCGCGGCCGGGTTTCGATCACTTGATCTGATCTGCGGGTCAGCAGCTGAGTGCCTTTGCCAGTACATAGACCACCGGAGCCGGGAATGCACAACATTCGACTACGGGCTGACAAAATTTGAAATATCGAAGCATTACGTGTTCACACAATACAAGTGTCACCTGATTCACCTGTACGCGCGGTGAAAGTCACGAAATCTTGACTGTAACGCTTACGTTTCAGGGGCAGTGATGATCGTGCCATCAAATTTTATTTTTACATTTGCTTTTGTTTCGTTAATAATTCAAAAGTTTACACGCATTTTTTTAAATATTCATTTTGTAAGTATAAGTTCGTGCTACGAACGTCGTACACGCCCGCAGTGTCCGCCACTTAAACTTTAAAATTGAATTCATGTGTTTTACGTGCGAAATCCATGGTCTGATTTTGATGTACTCCGCCGCAGCGAAGTGAGGATTAGTTTCGACATCTTGGGATATTGTAACGTGCGCCTGAATGTAAAGTATATAAACAGCTACAACCTAAGAATAAATAAAAGCTTCGCGCAGACAAACGCTGCTCGCTAGTCAGTGCCTTATGTAGGAGAGTCGTACAGGGTGGTTTGCTTTCGAACTGTAAGTATAGATTTCATGTTCTAATGCAAATGTCAAGCATATTGAAAGTTAAAGGGTTGTCGTCCCTATACTTAAAATATCATCATTGACCAAGTAGTATCGTGAGAATAATTGGTTACATTTTTCAGCACGTACGAGTTTTTGACATAAAACAAGAGGCAGAATTGAGAACAACGAGTCTTGGAAAATCAGGAAAAGCGCCTGACGTCACGAAAACAAGTAAATGTGATTTGGACACAGTGTAAGAAGAAGTTAGGTGGTTACACTCGCCGCTGCGCGTAAGGAGAGGGCGCGGACAGTGTGTGTTCGTTGATGACCTTGAGCTACGAGTAATTTCCGTGCCGTGAGTTGAGATGGCGCTACTGTATGGGGTGCCAGGTATTCGCGTGGCGCTCATTTTGAAATTCGCGCGTAAAAGAACATCTTCCTTAAAGCTTTGTGTGCATGGGATTTTGTGATTCAGAAATACGTTGCCCTGTGTCTGTGACCCTGCCAGTGCATTTGTTTTGCTAATTCGCGCTTTGTAATTCATTGCACGTATACGTTGACGTTACATACGACTCCCAGTACGCGTCAGTGGCCTTGTCGCTGGCTACGGAGCGTGTGTCGCATTTCAAGGCTCTGCGTGAACCAGAGCGCTTGAATAAGTGGCGACGGGCAATTCCGAGAGCTGACGGAGCCTTGCAGCCTACTGACCTTATGTGCGCGAAGCATATCCCGGAAGAAACGATCTCTGCCACATATCGTGCAGAATACAACGTAAACGTACTGTTGCGCGCACCGAAGAAACCTACGCTAACTTCGAATGCTGTGCCTGCAATTTTACCGGGCGGCCCGAAATACCTGACCGTGCAGTAAAAAACCAGGAAAACTCTGCGATAACGGCTGGCTCTACTGCCGACTTCTCGGAAACGACGGGGGCAAACGGGTTCAACCGCATCTGAAGTACCTGACACGATCGCTGAAAGTACGACAAGTTTATTGCGCGTGCAGACAGCGACCCCAAAGCATGGCGAGGATGAATCAACAGGCAGGTGTGCAAAAGGCAGCACACCGACTTCAGCAGTGATATAGGCCTCCTCCACGTGAATAATAGGATGCTTCTCAACACGACACTGATAGTTTGGAGCCATGCGCTGCCGACTCAGTTCTTCAACACGCCGGAAAAGATATTTTCTTGGTTTAAATTCAGATGCCACTTTTTTGAGCTGCCTCACCTATGCCAAACTGGGCCAAGAAAAATGAAACGTGGAATAACCAGTGTACAGAAATCATTGTGCATACTATTTCTCTGATGCAGCTGTTTTTTTCTTTTTCCGTTCACTATATTAACGTCATTATAACTATAGCTTGCCTCGCCTGATGTCGTCAAACCGAATTTCCTCGTTTTTGGATGTCTATATAGTACTTAACTGTCACCATTTTTCAGTATAGCAGGCGCACTTCCGACCACAGTACTTATGAGTCATGACACATCGCCGTTTAATAAGGTGAAGGCCTTCGATAGCCTTAGATGCATCATACAACGCGAAATATGATTGTCAGCTTCCTGCGTCGGCGGCGTAAGGGACGAGCTGCACAAAATATCCTGCGTTAGGTAGTGTATTCGCTTTCACTGATAAGCACTTCGTCAAGTTGAAGTCCGCGTGGCTTACTAAAATAGCTCGAAGTATGGCACTCGCCCTACAATCCCGACATGGGTGTGGTACGGGTTGACCCTGGGTCGAACTTCGGAACCCAATGAAGTTCTTCCCACCACACCATGGATGCTGCTATACTGGTAAGGGTAGCGTGTCGATATAAGCTCTTAATATAACGCGTGTCAGTTTCGTGATACATTAAGGTTTCTGACGAAGTTTTTCGTTCATTTTGCTAAGCAACCGGAACGCGACAACGACATCCGCGCGCGCAGACGCACGCACGCACCCATGTGAGCCTGCGTGCATGTGATTTTTCTTCGTTTTGTTTGTTTTACTTGTACGTATTTAGCGTGTGTAAAGCCTGTACTACGTTTGTAATGCCTCATAAAATATAGCACAGTTAATACTAAGTCAGCCAAATGGTGGTGCTGACGACGCATTAGCGTTAGGGAGGTGTGTTTCATGAGCGTTTTTTAATTATTGCATAATAATAGGGAAAATAATGCATCTAAGAGTTCAGCACGACGGTTCCTTTCCACGATTACTTGCAGGTCAATGACGCACCAATTATCCGGTTATTATATGGGACAAAAATATTTTTTTCTCAAGCGAATAATGTCCGCTACCTTCCTTGATTTTATTATAACAGGAACATGGCCACACAGAAGCACAAGTCACAATTAAAAAAAATAAGTGAGGTTTCACGTGAAAACCACGAAGTGAGAGGGAGACACAACTTCAGCATTAATTTTGATCACCTGGAAATTTTAAAAGCGTACCTATATCTAACCAAAGCAGGTGATTGTCTATTAATTTCTCCCACGCTTGATAGCCACCGGCGACTCAGTTTCATAACTTCCTTGTTATGCATTATCCTAATGTAATATTGTATTCCATTTTCGGTTATTTTTTCAAGCACCATACTTTACTTGAAGGGATAAATATTACTATGTTGTGGGACCAGGACTGCATACGATACAAGGACATCTCATAGTCACAGCTAAAGCTCTTCGCATACAGATAAACCACAGTCACGAAATCATACTTAAAAAAAAGCACAAGTGTGCCGCTATTGAAGTTAATGATATGAGGTCATTGTTTTGTTTTATTTGCCGCTAAACAGCTATTACAGATGCTTACCTAATTATTTTTTTAATTCACGTCGCAGTCTTTTTCAGGGCGACTCCGAGAGAACCTGCTATAGCAGGAAGACATACTAATGACAGTGAGCGATGAGGCGCACTATGTGTCACTGTTTACGAGGAAACATGCGTGCGTCAGAGCTAAATCCCGTTGGAGCGTCAGTGCGACCTCTAAAAGCGCTGCCTCTCCAAAGGATGGTCTCTGAAGGTTAAGGCTGCTGCACCAAGGAGACGCTCGTGGAGGCAGCTATAGATAACCGTCTCTTCAACAGGAAGGGCAGTTTAAGAGAACGATCTCTGCGCAATGTGGAGAGTTAATAAACGCGATTAACCTACACAGATCGTGACACCCCGTTCTCAGTCACGACTCGGCGGGCGCCCCACGGGGTGCCGGCAAGCACCGTCGCTCTCGCAAACAGAGTGGCTGTCAACTCAAGTGCTTCGTCGCCCGCACGCATGGCGCACTTTTTCGTTCTCTCTTCCGTCCTTTTTTTCTCCCGAATGCGAGCAAGCCACGCGCATATAAGCTTCTTTGCCATCCCGACAAAGGAATGTTACGGCGGCGGCTGATTTAGGCGTTGATGATACCTCTCTTTTCGTAACAGAAGCCGGTGTTAAGGGGCAGACGTGAGCCGCCGATTCAGACGTCTCTCACTCATGCGCAGTCACTTGTTTATTGCCTTTTTTTTTCGTGGCAACATACCTATCATTCGGCTTCAAGCTGCCAGAAAGGCAGGCCCCCCCCTCCCCCCCCCCCTTTTTTTTTATTATTTCCCTGCCTCGCGCGGACAGTACACGACAGGCCGCGTGAAATATTGGGAATATAATTTGAACGTTTCCGTCAGTTGCTTTCAAGATACGGGTGTACACGCGTGTAGCCACCGAAACGCATCGATCATCGTTCGCATAAGCAAGACGCCTCGGCCAACACCCCTCGCCTATCCAGCCGACGACACCCCTGTTTTCCAGCAGTCCTAAGCCACGGCGAGGAGGGAAGCGCGCGCATGACGAGAGATTGAGGAGAAAGCGACAAGCCGAGGAGGAAATTTGCGCCCTGTCGTTTCCTTCTCTTACTCCGACGAGCTCTGAGAAATCAGCGGACTTTTGTCGCCATCTCTCGGCGAATTGGGAAACTAAAAAGGCGCTGGAGTTTGTTGCAGTGTACCTTGAATCCAGGTGCTACAATGTGCGCATCGATATATGTATGTTTTTGTAACGGCACTGTGGACCTCCAACCTGCTAACCAGAAAGTTCGACATTATTAGCGGTTTCAATTCGCGCTGTTTTGACGATTTCGCTTTGCGACTGCGCACTCAGACAGGGGTGAATAAATTACTGCGCTGGCAGACTCATCGTAAAGATATCTTCTCAATAACAGCGTGGTCATAAATTATCATGTTCTTTCAGCTCAAACTGCGCTGTTTTGGCTATAAGATATTTATAAAAGTGTGCTGTCTACACTTTGCAATAACTTGGGGAGGGGGGGGGGAGGGTCAAGAGCTTTTTAGTTTAAGTTTGCAAATCATATATACGTCTGTCTTGCATGGTCTTTCTGTAGTATATGTATTTTTCCTGTATATTATGACGCAGATACACTTGACTATTCACTGTGTAATTATAAACAGCCATTTCTTATGATTTCTGTCACTCTGGGCTGACTACACTGCGTAACAATTTTGGAAGCTTTCCTTGTGCAATACCTTCCTTCGTGCCTATAATGCATGTAAAATAAATAAATAAATAAATAAATAAATAAATGAATAAATAAATAAATACCACGTTATCGTACTGTAATGGGTGCCATCTCTGCTGATGCGACCACACGTTATGTGCCGTGTCGAGATGCCAGCGTCTTTGAGCCCCATTTTTGTAATGCTGCATCAACCATTGTATTCTGGATCCTTTAGGTTCCTGTGAGTTTCTTAGGAGAAGGAGGGAGTGGAGTCACCTGTCGATCCGGCTATTTGAGTGTTAATTCAAATTTACTGGCCACAGTAGTCCTAAAATTAGTGGCGCGTAAAGAATAATGACAGAAAGACGCCCTGAGGCCAAGGCACTATATAGAAGCTCGTGCTTGTAATGTCTGCCGCGTTATAAGTGTTTCCCGCCACGGTGACTAAGGTACTAGGTTGCTGACCCGCAGGTCGCGGGCTCGAATCCTGGCTGCGGTGGCTGCATTTCCGATGGAGGCGGAAACGCTGTAGGCCCGTGTGCTCAGATTTAGGTGCACGTTAAAGAACCCCAGGCGGTCGAAATTTCCGGAGCCCTCCACTACGGCGTCTCTCATAATCATATGGTGGTTTTGGGACGTTAAACCCCACATATTACCATCATCAGCGTTGCGTCTTTCAAGTATCTTCGGTATTCATTTCAATACGGAATGCTCTATTGTTGCACGTCTCACCCCCTCTCTTCTCTATTTTAAACCACTAAAGCACGTTTTTCTAGCAGATTACATTTGCACAAGTCTCATAAGATTCACTTATGGATTACGGGGGAAAAAAGCAGGCACATGGTGAGTTAAAAACCCTTCTGTCCTCTCGAATGCTTGATTGTAGTGTTTGGCGGAGGGCAAGGCTGCGTTGAAACATTTTTTTGGTTTTACTTCATAACCATACGAATTATTTTGCCGCTGATATGCAATCTTTATTAAGGTATCAGAGCCTTGGAAATCACACATGTCTATACACCATGTTGTAACGTATAAAGAAAAACACCCCTTTCTCTGCATGTATGACAGTAAAACCATTGAAGGAAAAAGAAAAGTTGACTATTTATTTATTTATTTATTTTTATTTATTTATTTATTTATTTATGTAATTATGTCGATACTTAAATACACTATTGGGCATTATATAGCACGGGTGGGTAAATGATGCCTTTTAAGCAGCATACACAGAAAACGAAATACCAACAAGAAAATACGAAAAAGGAAACAGCAAGTAAATTGAATCATGTTGTGCAGTCAAATAAATTCACCAACATATATAATGTCAGTCAAATACATGTTCATTAGTACAGAACTGTTTTTCAATAATCATGAAAACATTTGTGAAAATACATAGAAGAATATTGAATATATATTGCGAACAAATACCATAAATAAAACCAGCACAATCAGACAGGGGTTAGCAATGTTCCTCGCTAGGCAAAGAGCCCTGCAGCAACGAGGGAAATATGAAAGGATCTGTTATTTCGGCGATGTTAGGTGGAAGGGAGTTCCACTCGATTATGCATAATGAAAACGGCAAATTTTGAAACTTCTCCCTCCTAATGAAAATGGGGGCCACATTATGCGCATGAAGAAAGTGCGCATGTGCATGAAAAGGCACGCACAATTTGTTTTTGTGCGTTTTCATTGAGAGTCGCGAAAAATAATACTTTTGACCTTGGTCTTGCAACGTGGCAAGTCGACCAAGCCGTAAAACAACGAAGTGCCTTTACCAAAGTGATCAGCTGTAGTAGTACGCAGTACACGGAAGGTAATGAAAGGCGTGTGGTTATGCAGAAGGCCCCAGTTAATCTTATGCGAAATGTCTCTTTCTTAGTCACTAGTCCGAAGAACTGGCAAAAACGGGTTTCGTCCTCACATGAGGACGTCACGCTTCAAATGGATATATATTTAGATGTTTCTTAACTTCGTAACACAATTCTTGTTAGGAATTCTGAAAGCTACATATGGGATATCAGAGACCGAGGACCCTATTCGCCCCGCGATCGAGCGGAGTCGCTGTCTAGTGGCTACTGGTAGAAGCCGCTTAGTGTGGATTGCTCCCTGCGTCGTCTGCTAGCCATAAGGCTAGCACGTGCGCGTATACGCCATTATCATCATTCTGTACCATTCTGTTCGAGAAAGTTGAACTGCTTGTACGTTTGCCAAGCACGATTTGAGGCACATTTGGCCTTGCTCGGCTGTTTATGCACTACAATAAGAACAGCCACTTGCCAAGAGTGCTGCGTATCGTCGTCGTACCTTTCGTTCGTCAGGACCACATCTCCGCAGGTTCCAAACTTTAGTTGAAGCACTTCGTGAAGTGAAGTTGACGTCGTCTCAAACGTGAAGGAGGCGGAAATGTTGTAGGCCCGTGTGCTCAGATTTGGGTGCACGTTAAAGAACCCCAGGTGGTCAAAATTTCCGGAGCCCTCCACTACGGCGTCTCTCATAATCATATGGTGGTTTTGGGACGTTAAACCCCACATATCCTAATCCTAATCCTAATCCCGTCTCAAACGTGAAGGGTATCAAATATCGTGTGAATGCAGCGCTTAAGCGATTCAGTGGTAAACGAAGTTTTGCATTTTGTTAGGTGTATATGTAGCGCTGTTACTTATCGGACGAGCATTTATGGTGATTGAGATGATCGTTTGCTGTACGGACCTGATCCCACTACAGCGAATTATTTCTGTCGAGTAAATTTTGACACTTCGGTGCGTAAATTGTTTCTTAAGAATAACAGAAAATGAAGGACACGGCGCTGATTAAACTTGAGTCAATGTGTCCAATATTAATATTGGGCCAAATTTATACAGGTAAACCCGTGTGCTTAGATTTGGGTTTCCGTTTAACGAATACAGGTACAGAAATAATTCATCCCGACGGCGTGCCTCACACTTATGTCGTATACTTTCACGTATATATCTATTTTTCGTTTTACACTATCTTGAGCGCTTTTGTTGCAATATAGACTGACGGAAGTAGCAGACATTATTCGCTTAAAAATACGTTTGTCCCATCCAATAACCGAACCTTTGTTGCATCACTGTCATGCAGATAATCAATCGGGGAATGCTGCGTGGTGAGCTGTTGAATTTTTTTATACCATTTATTAGAGTAAGACCAAGTGTGCTAAAGTGCTATCAGCCACTTAGCTTTCCTAAATAAGCTTGTCGATTGTCCTACGTTCATTTCAAGGAGAAGTGAATGAGGAAAAAATGTGGATGCGTATTCGCGGTTCTCACAACTCAAACGTATGAGATTTCTTGCCTTGTCTTTTTAGTGTCGAAGACCAGCATGCATGAATCAGAGAATGAATTCAGTCGTACTACAGCAGTCCGTAGTAGGCGGGACCCAAGCTGAACACCTACAACTAAAGATACAAGAGAGATGTGACATAGGGCAAAAAACGCGGACAGTCGCCAAGAGCGAACATCTCTTTCAATGATATATTGTGTTTCTCTCACAAGGAATAGTAACGTTCAGCAAGCTTCGGGCATCCATTCGACAATAGATGACATATATATTACGAGCACGCTGCAGTCAAACCATTTTATTGGCCGACAATCGGCACACACCACTCACGAAAAAGCGACGCTGCGTACATTATATAGCATGCGTGCGAGCGGCCACCCATCAACACTAACGTGGTGACAGTGCTGCCACCTATAGCCCAATGTCGGGGTGACGCAGACGTTTCTGCATATTAGTGCACACCACAACGCTCTCATGGCCAGGAAATGCCATCAGCTCACGCTAAGCAAAAAGATCTTGTTGTGTTCGATTGCACTGCAGTTGCGCATCTCGTTTTCGACTGTATAACATTGTGTGCCCTTCTAATTAATATTTCCGACTGCATATTTCGTCGGCTAAGCAATTTGAACAAGAAAGAGTAGCTGCTGTCACGACAAAGGCAGCGACCTCTCCTATTCATGATCTCAATGATGAGAACGCTTGAGCAGTGCCTCAATAGTAAAACGCGACCGCGTAATCCGACCCTGATCGCGTCGCCTTTTCGATCACTTGCCTGGCTCCTTCCCTCGGTGGACACTTAAACCATGCTGCAAGGAAAGGAGAGCATGTCAATTGTGCTTTTGAAACTATATCCTATAGAATGCTTAGTGCAAGTATGCAGTTGCGATGTTCTCACTACGACATAATTCTTCCTTTTGCGAGTTGGCGAAGCACCCACTATAGGTGTTTTAAGACAACACGTGTGCCTGCGCAGCTGGACACATTGTTGATGCTGTCGTTGATAGGGATAATTAATTACGTATTTGCGGTTTGTAATCGGTGGGCCTTTGAACCAGTCACTTGTTGTGCAATTTTCATGTTTTGACACATGGTGGGATTCTGCGCTTCTTCCACGCACTCTCACGCGTGTTAACGACAGTCATCGCACTGCATTACATTCATGTAATGTTTTGTTCCGAAGCAATGTGCAGAACAGGCGTGGCTGTATAGGTAGAACGCCTGCTTGCCGCGGGGAAGTCCTGAATCTGATTCCCCCTCGAACCAAATGTTTATTATTATTTATTTATTTGAATCTATCTCAAATTTTCCCTCATGGAAAACGTTAACTCTTCGCCCACAACGGATTACACTGACACCGACACTTGAACTTCTGCGAAACCAACCTGAAAGGCCATACACAGCTGCACTGGTTGGAACGCGATATGAGCATGGTGTGACCAATCTGTTGCGTAGACTCGGTAGAGGATATCCGAAAAAGTTGGCGCGCATGCATTAGCTCCGCTACGCGAGTCAAGAAAGTAACCGAAGGCCCACAATGTTTCGAAAGGGCGGAAATACTGAGGCCGACATTCATGAGGCAGGGTATGGTCGATTATACGTCAGTGGCGGCATCATTGAGGCATGCAACATAGAATACACTAGAGGGATATATATATGCTCACAGTTAGACATAATAAATGTAAAAACGGTGCGGTATATGTTCACTGCGCTTGTAGACGCGCGGGCATTGCATAAGCGCATTGATCGCTATGGGCTTCGATTGTCCCGACGGCCGTTCAGAAACTCGCGTCCTATTAACACGTTCCACATACGCGGCACATGCCAGTGAGAAGGCGACGCTCAGTCTGAGAAACGGCAGCCGGCAAAGGCGTTCGCGTTTGACGAGCAAAGCTCGCCGAGCGCCGACCGTTTTATTGCGCGCGGCGCGATGCCCGTGGAACCCGCGCAATCGGGTTGGTACTGGGCGTCATATATAACCGTTTCGATTCGCACTTCACGTATATGGGCTTCAGGTGAGCTAGCCGCGTGCCAGTTTCGCAATGGTCACGAATCACCGTCGCCTGCGTGCATGCACGGCCGCAAACGCGCAACACGCTCTCAGACCCCATCCGGTCATTTGAATACTCTCTGCGGGAACTCCACGATGCCCAAGTCGCTGGCGCGACTGTACACTAGCCGACGCTCGGGCCCTTCTTCCTGAGTCCTCCACGTTTCCAGGCCACCTTTGAGGATAGTTAGTTTGCACCGTCCACAAAAGAATAAAAAAGAACAAAGCCGTGAAGGGCTCGTGCTGCAGATCCAACGCAGGCGCCATCGCATCGAAATCTCGGCTAACTCAGTGAGACCTCGAATGGCGCCGTCCTCGTTGTATCTATCATGAATTGAATGTGGCATCTCTTCTTTGGCTTGCTATGCGTGCATCTCAAGGATGTGGCGCGTATAACGAACCACGGCCATACAGGGATACAGGAGACGAAGCGAGCGTTGAGGAGAGGTGGAGAGCACGTAAGCAAGGGGTTTTGTTGATGGGTGTACACGAACACACGGGGCCACACAAACGGATGCATGTGAGTGTATATATATGCAGAGCGGTCAGCAACAGCGCGCACAAGCTCGACGGCGAAGTCACCGCGGCATTTTTTTTCCTTTTCTCGATTCACTCCCACCTTCTCCACGACGTCGTTGTTTTTTGCCTTCTTCCTCTGGGTCACGGCTCTGCAGGTGGAGCGTCGGCGGCGGAACGCTTGACTTCGGCGTTCCGCGGGTGGTCCCCCGGCGACCCAAGGCGAACGTCGCAGCGGGGAGTCCGGCGTCGCGTCGGAGCCGGCCACGGAGAGGCACGAACACGCGCGCGAGGAATGAAAGAAAGAGCAAAAGCGGCGGTGCCCGCATGGGTGAACACACTGCGTTTGTACCGCAGCGTGTGTATACGTTTCTATGCATATAACACGCGATCAGGGCCTTCACGCGCTCAAGAAGAAGGCAAATCCCACGCAGTCAAGGACCGCGCCGACGAACCACATCCGCATACCTGCGTGGATACTTTGCTATACTAGCGATGGCACTTGCCTTTTGACTCATTAAAATACCCACCAAACGGTCGGAATGCCTTGTATTAGACACAGATCATACTGCTCTCACTGGCTTGTACTTAACTTCGTGTCTAAAGCACCGCGACAAATGCCAATCGTAAGAAAAGTCGTTTTCGAGCTAGTTGGTTAATGATCCTAAATAGTGTTTATACATCGATACAACGCAAGACAAAAAAAAAAAAAAAACCAGTCATGCACAGGACAGACGTCCTGTGCGTAACTGTTATTTTTTCTGTGCGTGACCGCTTCCTCGGCCCTATAGTGTTAAATCCGTGCTATCCAATATTTACGGCAATCAACACTTAGGCAGTCCATGGGTGCGCTTGCCAGGGGCGTGCATCTTATACGCACACTGTTGCATGCCGCGCCTATAGACATAGCTAGTCTGTGTTGCTTTTCTCGTAACTGGGCTGATTGATATGTAGGGTTTCACGTCCCAAAACCACCATATGAGAGACGCCATTGTGGAGGACTCCGGAAATTTCGACCACCTGGGGTTAATTAACGTGCACCCAAATCTGAGCACGCGGGCCTATACACCATTTTCGTCTCCATTGAAAAATGCAGCCGCCCCAGCCGGGATTCGATCCCGCGACCTGCGCGTCAGCAGCTGGGTATTTTAGCCACTAGGCCACCACCGGGCTCACTTCTGTGACAGCGAAACAAGTATTAAGCACTCATTTACAGCCGGAATACACGATATCACTGCCATATGAGTGTATTGAGTGCAGTGACGCGTCAGACAGCTGTATACCTATGAGTCTATACTTTGCGTGGTGCCGCATCTCATGGTGATGGACATTGCTAACACACACAAAAAAATCTAAGCAAGCAATATTACGGTGAAACATTGCTAGTTAACTGAAGCATCTTTCATGCTTGCCTGCTTATTAAACCGGGGTGAAGAAGGACGGGCGCGTGAAGATGAAGGCAGAGCTTGCAGTTTTGATCGTAAAAACGATATCAATGCGACCAATTTGGCAATCATATACCTGCCAAATTCTCTGAAATGGGTGCAGTGGTGAAAGCTTTCGCCATGCTCGACACATTTACCCCAATTCATAGAACGAATTTACTGTGTAAACAGATTGGTAGACTGGTGCGTGCCGAATAAAGGAAGCCTTCTCGATTGGAAAGATGGAAAACAGGTTGACCTTATTGCCGAGAGCCCCTTTGCATAAACGCGTTCATTTTCGGCCGATACAAATCATTCCAGTCTCGCACGGCACGCTCCACGCACAAGTACCATCACCGCCCTTTTCTTGTTCTGATATTCAACAGTGCATACCGCCTTTTCCGAAAATAGAAGTGACTTACGGAGGTGGTTGCATGGTATGCTCAATGTATAGAGAGTGATAGGAAGACAGAAATATGGTTAGAGGAGAACCAAAGATAGCCCCGCCGCTGTGGTCTACTGGCTAAGGTACTCGGCTGCTGACCCGCAGGTCGCGGGATCAAATCCCGGCTGTGGCGGCTGCATTTTCTCAAAGGAGGCGAGAATGCTGTAGGCTCGTGTGCTCGATTTGGGTGCACCTTAAAGAACCCCCGGTGGTCGGAATTTCCAGAACCCTCCACTACGGCGTCTCTCATAATCATATGGTGGTTTTGGGGACGTTAAACCCCGCATATCAATCAATCAATCAATCAATCAATCAATCAATCAATCAATCAATCAATCGATCGATCGATCAATCAATCGATCGATCAACGAGAACTCCAGATAAGCCTACACGCCTTTGCCGTGTATAGAGACCTCCTTAAATTGAGAGAGCCCGACCTCCTTTTTTTTTTGGACCACTGAAGGTGAGGGAAAAAGCTTTTAAAAAAGTAACGCATATCTTATAGCTCGCAGGGGATTGTATGACAACTTTCAAAGAGCGTTCCTTGAAAAACACATGGCGTTCCCCGAAAACAGCTGAATTACTTTTTTTTTATTTCATACGCCTTATTTTCTCCACCTCACAGGAGTTCGCAAAACTGATTCGGTATGTTTATTTAAAGATTATCATTTAGGTCAGTGCACCGCAGACATGCTGGAAGTACCATAGTACTTGATGTGTCATTTGGCAAGTTTATAGATTAGCATTTGGAAGCACCAGCGGTCAGGTTAATAAATTATTAGTGAAATCTAAATGACTTCTCACCTGACTGAATATTCCCTAGGTGCCATGACTACACCTGTACTGCTCTTCTGGCATCGATTTGATTGATTGATATGTGGGGTTTAACGTCCCAAAACCACTATATGATTATGAGAGACGCCGTAGTGGAGGGCTCCGGAAATTTAGACCACCTGGGGTTCTTTAACGTGCACCCAAATCTGAGCACACGGGCCTACAACATTTCCGCCTCCATCGGAAATGCAGCCGCCGCAGCCGGGATACGAACCCGCGCCCTGCGGGTCAGCAGCCGAGTACCTTAGCCACTAGACCACTGCGGCGGGGCTTCTGGCATCGATCCTTGCCTTTACATATATTAAGCCCATGATCTTTTTTTCCCCTTGTGTGACGCTGTTCTGCTGTGCGCTGTGTTACTTAGCCATACAGATCATGTCTGTACTGGCTGCCCGAAAAAACGTGCGTTCAAACAAGATAATGAATTATGTACTTCTCCTATACTACTATACTACTACTACTACTACTACTACTACTACTACTACTACTACTACTACTACTATTACTACTACCACCACAAATAATAATAATAATAATAATAATAATAATAATAATAATAATAATAATAATAATAATAATAATAATAATAATAATAATAATAATAATAATAATAATAATAATAATAATAATAATAATAATAATAATAATAATAATACGCCAGTTCTACGTGGAAATCGCAGCAGAGTCACAGTGTAAGCTGGGAGAGCGGCCTTCATTGGATCCTCTTACCGCGGGAAGTACAGCTGCATGCGAAGTAAATCCATTACGCCTTAGACCGTCAACCTTGTGCGACGTAAGAAAGTACCCAATAGGCCATCATTTTGCGAAGTAGCGAGGTGCCCACAACGCGTCTGTAAGCAAATACGGACGCCTGTATACGTACGTACAGCTACAGATTTGGCTGATGGCGTGGCTGATGACGTTGAAGTACGACTCAGTGACCCTTGGTACTGGTTGGCAAGATTTAAATCACTCTTTCTTTTGAGCGATTCCCGCTGTGTGGGGCCTGGTGTTAAAGTTTACTCTTCAGCCGCACAATACTACATCTGTTCTCGCGATTCCTCACCCGACAGGGCATCGGTATATGGTCCATTTGCAAAGTAGTACCAAAACGTCAGAAATTTGAAGCAAAAAAGAAAACAAGAAAAAAATGTAGAACAGAAACCCAGCGTTGCTATGTGGTATAATACCCTTGCCACGCAGTGTGTCTAGGTTGGGTTGAAACTCCACTCGCATCCCCCTCACCCCTTTCCTTTGTCTTATGCTCTATAACTGCCATGGAGGCTGGCGGCGTTGGCGGACTACGCGGCCAAAATCAGCTGTTGTCGTGGGCTCATACAGCTATAGCGCTTTAAAAAATTAGCCACGTAACCTTGTAGTGGATCGCCAATATATCTCTAGGAAACCCTACACTTTTTTTTGCTGTTATGAGGTAGATGAGTTTGCCATATCACTTACTCACTCAGCCACTCACTCACTCACCCCCAATCAATCAATCAATCAATCAATCAATCAATCAATCAATCAATCAATCAATCAATTGGTTGTTTGATTAATCAATATATTAAATCAAGACAATTTAGGGCAAAATTTACGTACATTTTACTCACTACATCTCCACTCTAATACCACCTGGTGCACCACGACGACCTTCCTTACTACTACAACTGTAGGCTGGCGCCTCAAATAAGCGACCAGTTTGACAGTGTCCTAACGATTATTCTTATACCGTAATGTAATAAATAAATGTATCGGCGGTAAGGCTAAGCCTGCCTGTACCAACGTGGAAGAAGTCTATTATAGTCACGTTTCTCTGGACTCTAATTAAGGTTTCACCGTCCATCCATTGCATGTTCAGCCCCTAATTCACGGAGCTCATGCTACGAATTCCGTTAGCGTTATACAACAGCGGCGGAAGCCCCGTAAACACTCATACGCATTTAGGCATGAATTCGTTTGCCTCATTGCTTCTCGGTAAGACGCGCTCTCATCGGTGTTATTATTAGTATTAATTTTTCAGGGAAGCCCATGATTGTAAATGCGCAATGGCATCTTTCTGCACCCATTGGTTGTGGTCATAAGTGAGTAGGCTCGTCCCATTTTGATAGCTCCATAGTGCGCACACTTTGATCAAGGACCCGGTCGCAGGAACTCCGATGCCCTTGCTGGGCGTATTTCCGTCACGCATATTGCGAATAAGTTCCGTGGGTGCTTTCCATACGTGCATGTAGAGACACTCTTCTCCTTTGCACATGTATACACATGCCGGAGCTGAGCCTATACACGAAACGCCCACGTAGGCATCTGTAAGCCCGAAATCGAGATGAACGGCCCGCGTTGAGGCTCGCCCTTCATCGCACGTACATTGAAGTTTAAGAAATCATTCCCGTCGTGAGAGGTCCGGTATAGGTCTGCCGGACACGGGCTACACCGAAATATGAGGACAATGTGCGTCATGGTGTTGGCGGACTCGGCGGAGAACTGAGGGAAGAGCAGAAAAATGGCTAGGGGTCGGCACGCCAGCGCGCCGACCGAGACGCCGCCTCTCGGCGGGGGGTGGGACGACGCACGGCGACGATGCGGATATCGCGTCCATTCGGTGTCTGCATGTACGCGTGCCCGTCTAGTTACTTTTTTCTTTCTCTTCCGTGGTCCCCCGCTGACCCAGCCGGAGATGCCGCTCCGACCTGGACGCCAACCAGCAACGGTCGTCGGCCTGGCAGCAGCACGTGTTCTGATCTCCAGTGATCCTCTCTTGTGGCGCAGAGCACTTTTGCGATGTCTCTTCTTTTCTCACCGAGGGCCTCGATTTCAGCAACCCTTTCTACACTGCAACCCCAGCCCTTACCGTATATCCTTTTTTCTCTTTCTCCGTGGCTGTTGCTATCTCACCCTTAAACGCATGTGTATAAATATAGCGCGGAATTCCCCCTCATTCAACCTAAAAGTCCGGAAAGCATGTCACCCCCCCCTCTCACACCCAGACACCCACATGCACTCACGCTTTTTAATTATTCTCTTATTTATTTACGCCACACTGGTTCATTAATCCATAAGGTCACTCTGCTCGAATAGCTATCGCAACGTATCAGTGAACGAAAACGGTGCCGAGAACGCACACTGTAGTGCAGCTCCCCTTCTGTTTGTTGTTAGGCCAGTATACCACATTTGTACACGGAGCTTTTGATCTCGGGTCTTGCTTTGTCACTTGGTCGTCAGATATGGACGAAAAGGAAGAAAAATAAAAGGAGTGCAGTATATTGGGTCAGCGTCACCGTCCCATAGCGTATTGTCACTGGCAGCATTAGATGTGAATGTCATACCATAGTCACCTCTCATCATGCCTATGTCTTTCTCTACTTGCCCCGCCGCGGGGGTCTAGTGGCTAAGGTACTCAGCTGCTGATCCGCAGGTCGCGGGATCGAATCGCGGCTGTGGCGGCTGCATTTCCGATGGAGGCAGAAATGCTGTAGGCCCGTGTGCTCACATTTGGGTGCACGTTAAAGAACCCCAGGTGGTTAAAATTTCCGGAGCCCTCCACTACGGCGTCTCTCATAATCATATGGTGGTTTTGGGGCGCTAAACCCCACATATAAAATCTTTCTCTACCTTTTGATTTGCCCCTAGGAGGAGTAGCGAATTAGAAACCCGCTTCAAGCCTGCCGCCTCACCCCCCCCCCCCCCCGCCTTCTTTATACCTCTCACATTTTCCCCCCTCTCGCACCTTTTCGCTTTTACCTTACTATATTTTCTTCACTCTCACTGTCCTTTCAAACCCAATTCCTCCACAAGAGTATCGGTTGAGGTTTTCTCACTTGAGAGACAGTTATCGTGCACTCCACACTCCATTTTGTTGTCTTTTTGCCTTAAGGAATTATTTCCCGCTTTCTAGGTTGACCTCTCCTGCTTCTTGTCATTGAATAACTTCTTGTTCTGTTCCTAAATGCGGCAACAGATTATCTCAGCTTCAACTTTTAGGGCTCGACAACTTGCGGGCCTTGCGGAAACTTTTATGCGCTTCCTATAGCGAACTACGTACTCATCAGCTCTTTATAATCTTGACCTCACTAGAGGGAGTGATTTTCACACATATAAACTAATACTTTTTATACTAAAAAAAACTACATCAACATTCGGTTGACAGCTCCTGCCGATACACTCTGCGAAATCAGCAAGACCAGTTCCCCTTTCTCGCATACGTTACAGAGAATGCCTTCTAAAATACCAGGTGCCAACAATATTGATTTTTTTTAACTAGTATCGACTTCTAGCTGCCTGAACGTAAATTCAAGAAACACATGTGCCAAGTCTGTTCTCCGCACATATGTTCCTCAACATATAGAAACTGCTCGAACGGCGTCATCTGTGTTTTGTTATCACGTTTTTTTTATTTATTCCTTTTGCTTAAAAGTTGTTGTTTTCGCCCATGTGCACCCAAGATTAATGTAACGCATGTACAGTCCGCTTGTTTATTTTGTTCTTAAAAAGAAAAAAACAAACACGCTATCATTTTGACCTATACATGTACAGTGAATTACGCGATATTTTTTAACGCAACGCCTACTGCTCTTGTAAAGGTCTTTGGGCTCTCTCAAGATGTCTCCGGCATCTTTTCGCCTAGGGACATCCGACTTGATGTCGTCGGAAATAAACTTCACTTGACTTGGATTGACTTACTTTATCCCAAATGGGCGTGCTACAGAAACTACGAGGTCTCTCTGCGTGCCATTAGTATCTCTACGTTTGCCTATACTTCTTTTCCCTGACCTCAAGGGAGAGAGAAAAAATTGGGGGACCCTTATGCTTCGCTTTAAGAGTTGAACGAGATAGCGAAATCCGGCCCCTAGTGCGCCCTTCAACCGCTAAGTGCATACTTTTTAATATGTTTTGTTACACACACACACACACACACACACACACACACACACACACACACACACACACACACACACACACACACACACACACACACACACACACACACACACACACACACACACACTATAATAATGGTAGAGGTGTTTTCGATTTATTTAACAGCACTTTTATAACAACTTCATGAAAATATTGTACAGTGATATAGTCACGTGGTCCTGTATTATGTACTGCGCGTAGACGTGACACTTGTATTCGTGAATGATCACATTCTGTAGTCCATCTTGCGTTAGGTATCTGGCAATTGTTCGACTTGTTCTTCTGGAGACCTCTTAAGGCCAACCGCAACAAGCATCGCCTTATGGTTGATGAAATAGCAACTGCAGTACTTGCCTTCTTTAATGGTGTCGTGAGAATAAAAAGCTAAATCTATGCAAGTGTTGGGGTTTGTTGAAATGGCATTTCCTTGAAGGAGCATAAAGTGTCTCACGATGCCTCACAGATGGCATCACATTATCTAACGTTTGCTGTTTGTTTTATAAACGCCTCTGGAAAGGCATGATGTGTTTTCCGCTAGATAGACGTAGTTGTCCATTTTTAGAGCTGTTTGGAAGTTCCAGTGTGTTTTTAGCGGTGGTGACTGCACTATCCCGGCCTTTTTTGACGTTGTTTGATGCCCCCCCCCCCCCAAATGCGCCTACCAATAGCCGAATGAGTTCGTTTTCGTCGCGACTGTCGAAAAAAATGCGTTAATGAAACTCCTTTTACTACATAGCATTTATGTAGGGTTCTTTCCCGAAGCAGCTGCAAGTAATACCGTGGCTTTTTGGCAGGACACCTTCTTGCCACGCCAACCGCCCGGGTTCAATCCTCCACAGGACCGAAACTTTATTCTATATTTTATTTGCTTCTTTCTTGATTTTTCTCTCACGGACGATTTTTCACTCACAATCAATGGTGCCGACGCCGATGGCAGAATTTGTGCGACACGAGCTCTCTAGCGCTATCGCGTTAGCATAAGGGAAGGTCATGGAGATTGACCAGAGGGATACTCCGGCTAGCTGCCTGGGAAGAAAAAAGGGCGTTAAAGAGTGAAAGAGAAGAAGATGAAAGTGTGACAGTAGTAAAAATATTTTGACTGAACATATTACTACACAGCACTATCAGCGAACAGTCACAGTTTGTCCCTCAGTCCGGTTGCTTGCAGCAGCCGCAACAATGCCCTCAGAGCGACCTGCACAGAAAGGAGGTGCCTTTCTCCTCTTCTAACCACTATACCACCACCACCACCACCACCACCACCATCACCACCACCAGAGCGGCCCGTGTGGCAGAATGGGTAAACCTGGGCCCCAAGATTTTATTCTCTGTGAAGGGGCGGTCTTAGTGTGGCTGAGAGGGTTGCTATTTCGCAGTTGGAGATGGTGCAGTCACAGAGAAGGTGCGCGACTCTTCTACTGCACCCGCGTACTTCACATGGCGGAATGTCACTCATTGCAATAACAAATGAATGAATTTGAGGACGCCGCTGACGCCGAAACAGCTCAGGAAGGGTATTCTGCAAGAGTTAGCAACTTTACTATAGATTTCAGTGCGCGTTTATTACTACAATAGCAATTATATGCAGACTTCACTATGTTATATTTTATCCAAAGAAGCTCAATAAATTGATTGATTGATAAAAAAACAACTTACGACGCATTTTTGCCGTCCTCGTCGCCGTCATGTTCAATAGAAAGTCGAAATCGATGACATCATCCAGCGCCGCCTATGATCTCTGTGCGAGTGAAATCGCACGAGATCACCCTCTTACTGCGGTTCAACTAAGAGCCGGTCACCCTTAGTTGCGCCGAAGGGGTGATAGAGGGGGACTGCACCTGCATGCCTTGTGAATGTGGTTGCTATGATATATGGGAAGAAAACATTTTGAGAGTGGTTTGTGCATCCTCTACCTCTGACTAATACAATTGCTGTTAAATGAGCTTTCTAGCTGCTAAATCTATCCCGTGCCACAACGTAAGGGAAGCGAAAAAAAAAAGACATGTTCAGGGTAGGAACCTGCACAGTTGCATTCTGAAGTGACTCGCACAGAAAATGGGAACTATCATTTTGAACCTATCGCTTAGTCCTTACATGTTTACGTACGACGTGCAGCGTGTCCAAGAATAGACCAGGATTCCACTTTTGAGGAGGGGTTGGGACTTGTCATCAAATCGTGTAGGGTTGAGGCTGAATGAGGGGAGGGGGGTAAGGAAAATGTTCGAAGGGCGCTATATGAATAACTAATTGTGTCAACCTCGAATATCGCACAACCAACAAAGCAGCTCTTTTCTGTGAATTTGTGCGCATATGCATTGTTGCATTGTTCAGGCGTGGTTGTCCCTGCTTTCGTTCGCAAAATAAGGGCAAAAATAAAGGAGGCCGATCTTGTAATATACACTGTCTACGCTCACGTTTTCAAGCAGCTGTTCCAGGAGTAGGCCAAATTTCGACCCGGATAAAGCGATAAGGCGGGAAGCTGCATAATAATAATAATAATAATAATAATAATAATAATAATAATAATAATAATAATAATAATAATAATAATAATAATAATAATAAGAATAATAATAATAATAATAATAATAATAATAATAATAATAATAATAATAATAATAATAATAATAATAATAATAATTTATCAACTGTATTGAGACAATATGAAGTGATCTTTATTAACATTCAGAATGTACTGTACTTGTGTCAGCAGGGTCACCGTTAACCCGGTAGCGGTGGCTCGAGCGGCAGCTCATCCCCCGCCGCGCCTGTTGCGCGCTCGGTAGCTCTTCTGTGGGCTGCTCTAGTCGCATCTGATTCAGTGGAGCGTCGCACGCCCGGCCAACCGTGCAGTGCCTTCCGACGTTCGGCCAACGGTGGGCGCGGTGCCCGCAGCGCGTTACGCCTGCTTATTCCGTCGACAGCCGGCTTGCTTCCTGCAAAAAACAATACCGTGTGGGCAACACGCTAGTATAGAAAGCCACGCCATCTTCTGCCAACAATGAGCTTTAAACTGAGGTTGACGTGTGCATGCTTTCATAGGCTCAAGAAACATACTGAACGTCAAAAATTTTCATTGCCGAGACGTTACTCAGGTGGAATACAACATAAATTCACACCCCTTCCACTACAGTGAACAAATAAGCCAGTAAAACGAGCGGCTGTGGCTGCAGAGCAGCGGGCTGACGTCGTTCGTTTTCGCGCCCATTGGAGCTTCTTTGCGCGTTGGCGCACCTTCAATTCCTGCTTTTTTTCTCCTAGCAAACGGTGACGTCCGTCCCATAACGAGTCCATGGCTCAGCCTGTACCCTCTGCCCTAAACTCCATGCTTCTGTTATCTATATACTTTCACACTGCCCGGCGGATTCTCCCCCGTGAGCCCTAGATTGCCTAAAGACCTGGGTGACCCTTTATAATGCGTTCAGAGGACGCTGTTGAGCCGATCATGGCTGCCTACTGGGCAGCCAGCGTCATGGAGCACCATCAAATGAACGTTTGAGCACAACGAGGTCGTGTGGGGGTCCGGGAGCCGACATGCTACAAACTCATCTGTCCGATAAAGCTTTTGTCCTCCTTAGGGCAATCGCCTATAAAGGCGCGAGACAAAGGAGCACAATAAATAATATTGAAAAGTGCCACCACCAAGTATCGCGACACTTGTGAAAGATGCACCGGCGGTGGCGAGGTGCACCAAAAATTGATTTATACGTGTTGTTTTGTCCGCGGACGCCTTCCTCCAGAACCTAGCCAATTCCATATACAGCCGTGGCATACTGAACGGTCATGTCTTGACTTGACCATCGGAACGGTGTTTATACTCGTGTCACACGGCCGTTTTTGGGAGGCCTTCCAACTGATAGTCTATCGACTGGTCAAGCACGAGCTGTTATACGGGACGTGATGAAGGCATTCGAGTCAATAGCATATATCAAGTCAACGGAGCACCCTACAACTTATCGAAGCTTCGATGGCCATTGAGCAACGGAAGCAGAAACATTGCTAACGGCCCTGTCGTTAGCAGCGTGTTCGTACACATTATTAAAAAAGGAATCTTACCAGTGCATGAAGTATTTTTGCTCTTGAAATGCGATAAGTGCACATACTTTCGACATCAGCAACGCGCTTGTCTTCAGCGTGCCATCTTGCGGTGTATCACTCGACACTGTTTAGCTGCTCAACAACATATATATCAAGGATATATGCGTAACTACGAACTAACAGTTTGTCGAAATGGTTAAGCAAAGGCAGAAAGATATTCTATTTTAATTGAATTTATATACTTTAATATTACGTGACATAAGTACGAAAATAAACATCCGCGGCACCACATAATTGTTGTGGTAAATGCTTGAACCATTCAATGGCCGTTCAAAACGGCCGCGTAGCAGCACGTAGCATCACGACCACTCCTGAATTCTAGAAAGTTTACCACTCCCTAATCGACAGAGTTATGGTGTTTCGATGGCTGTCGAGTGGATGGGCTTTCAAAAGGGCCCGTGTAACACAAGTGTAAACCACCGTCTATCATACAACGTAGTTTTGTTGTAAACGTTCTGATTAGGCCAGGGAGCGTGGTCCAATTCAGCCAATCAGTTCAGTTTTGTCAGTCAGATTGTCCCTGTTCTGTTAGAAATTCCAGTCAAGTAAAATTTAGTCTGGCCCTGTTTGGCCGGTCACTCTGTCACATCAGCACTG